>NW_015438362.1:176736-275824 GCF_001293395.1 Leptomonas pyrrhocoris
CCGTCCGCTTCTGGTGCGTTCTCCGTCTGTTCCTCGGGCGCGACGTCCTCGAGCTTCGGCGAAGGAGCACGCGGAGCAGCGTCCAACTCCTCTTCCTTCTCCTCCGTCGCCGCCGCAGGGGCTGGCGGTGGTGGCGGCGATGGTGGAGGTGGAGAGGATGCAGTGGCGCCGGCTGCGGCGCGCCGCTCCGCAACCACCGCCAGCAACGCAGCCTTCAACTTCCGGTTGGGCCCCACAAAAGACTGCAAACTGGAGGCGGACACCACCTCGCCGCCGCCGCCGCCACGTACCGCCGCCGTAAGGTGGGCCATATCATCACCGGTCATGTCCGCCGCCTCAGCCCCGAGCAGCGCGCGCGCGGCGTGCACGAACTCATTCGTGCCGACTTCGCTCTCCGACGGGGAGAAGTTCGACTCCCAAAAGCGCAGCACGTCGGCGTTGACGATGTACTCCGCCGCTGCGTTCTGCTGCTTGCACAGGTCGTGCACGATGCGGCAAATCTTTGGGGTGTCGATGCCCTCCAAGTGTGTGCGCATCTTTCCCTCTTTGTAAAAGGCAAAGTAGGGCTTGGAATGCTTCTGCCGCTGCTCCAGAATCTTCGACCAGTACTCACCGAGCGTGTCGTGCGAGAACTCCATCCCTTTTGGGCGCGGCGTCGCCTTGGCATCGTCGGGGGTGCGCAGGCTCTTCAGCACCGCGTTGCATTCCACGGAGAAGAAGCGGAGGTGGACCATGTCGCCAGCATCCGTGGAGAGGCGGCGGAAGGTTTCGCTGAGCGCCTTGCAGTGACCCCACTCGGCGTTGTAGATGTCCAGCACCGCCACACCGTGCTGCGCCTGTGAGATCTGCAGCTCGCCTTCCAGCTGAGAGGCGGTGGTGATGTTCTTCACCACATCCTTGTGCAACTGCGTTTGCATGATGTCCACGTGTCAGAAACGTGAGCGGCTGAACGTGTATGCAGAAAATGTTCTCTCGCCGCAAAAAACAACCACAACAATCGACGCAGTTCTATCGCGCTACAAAAAGAAAAGAACCCAACAACGACAACGACGGCGGAAGGCGCTTTGAAATTCAAACGACCACTTTTGTGTTAAATGTATGGAAATAATGTGAGGAGCGAGGCGGGATTGGAGGAGAAAAGAGAGGCGAAGACGGATGGGAATAGGTTGGGAGACACACAGGTATGTGAGGATGAATGATCAAAGGAAGCAACGAAACAAACACGTTTGACCGTGCAGAACTACACATCCCCACGTGAAGAAGAAAAAAAGGTTCTCCTTTCTTCATTTGTCAGAACAGTATGGGAGGTCGCGAGAAGCGCACGGAGTGCGAAGTACAGGAGATGCGTTGTCGCGACTCCCGGCCACACAGTATAATCTTTATTATTATAGTTAAATACCTTTTTTTGGGGGATCAAAAGCTGCTCGTGTATGAGCATACGCAAGTGAAGCGAAGGATAAAGGGAGGTGCAAATGGGAGAAAAAACAAATAGCACAAAGCAAAGAAGGAAGAAGGAAGGAGTGAAGGGAAACCAATAACGTACATACCAATACACACGTAAAGCAAAGGAAAAAAAAGAAATGATGTTTGAGAAAGATCGAGAAGCCCTGATAAGGGCGGAATACACAGTCAAGAGCAAGAGGTGGCAGTTCAAGAGCTACACGCCGCTCAGCTGCACGCGCATTGAGGTCAATAACGAGAGCCAAATCTGACCTCCTTTGCGCTGCACTGCAGACACGTCAGTATTGCAGGTGCGTGTGTCTGCAATGGCGGAAGAGTGACGGGTTCAACAGAAACGCGCTCTGGCGTTGTGGTAAGTGATGCCTGACGAGCCTGCTTTTTACGTGCCCGTGGGGTGCTGGTGGACCGCGTTGGCGGCGTGTGTGGGCGAAAAAGAGCGTTTGTCGGCGAAATCGACCCACGGGAAGCGGGGGAAGAGGCGGACACCACAGCCGCCTCCATCGACGGCGTGCGTGAGTGGAAAGGACGGGGGGATCGAGATGGAGGCGTGATGGGCTTTGTGGGTTGGAGAGTCGGTACATCTGTGACAGCGACCGGCTTCTCTGGCAATTCTTCTACCCCACCACCACCATCATCATCACCAACACCATCCCTTTCATTGCCATACTCATCAAGCTTTTCGCCGTCGCTGCTAACACCATTGAAGGTGCTGTCCCTCTTCTTGGTAGTCTGCCATAGCGTTTCCAGTTCACTGAGATGCATTTGTAGCGTGCCAACTGTGATGTCATCGTCCGCTTGCGAGTTCGACATGGTGTCATATGAATAACACAACACGAAAAACAAGCAAACAAACACCTCTCTCCGCTAAAAGTCAAGGAGGAAAAAAAAAAAGAAGCTCGAGCGCTCGTTGAGGACTGCTTGTGAGCGTTGAACCTCTTTGTAGCAGAAGGATCCCAAATCATAGAAAGAAGAAAAGAGGAGGAAGAGCTAGGACACTTGCTGGGAGAGATTCAAGAGGCGAAAGACTCACATAAGTGACGAAGATGTCCACTGAGAACGAGAAAAAACGTTTAGCTTGGAGTGACTCAGTAAACCGGATATCAACTACTGCTGAACAAAAACGAAGGCGTTGACAACTGTATTCGTAGATGGCACTAGGTTTTCTATCAAAGTGTGACAAGTGGAGACAAAAGCCCACTAACTCCGCAGGGGAAAACGCAGTACACAGTATCTTTTCGTTACTTTTCTTCTTACTCTCGCCTCATCAGATCATAACAGATGCCCACCCCCAAACCCCCCCCCCCCAAAGACACACGACTAGACAAAAAGAGAGGTGGAAAAAATACGTTAAACTCACGATGGAAAGCCGCATCACCTTCCACAACAACAACTAATAAGACTCGTCTTCACTTTACCGAGAGATATTTTTAAAAAACGTGCACCCTGTACTGTTTACGCGTTGCACCTGCAGTGTAGAAAAAAAAAAGCAATCGTTGAGGGGAAGAAAAGAAAAGAATAAAGGAAAGAACAATCAATCACCTGGATAATTCAGCAGGTCCACGAATTTTCTACACCGAGGGCTCAAACTAACGAACGGGAGCTTAAGTGGCTCTCCCAGTTGTCCGTTGCCTCACCGCGGGTGGCATCGAGCACACACACACATAGTCCACCCTCTCGATTCACGTGCGGATCATCGCGTCCGTTCATCTTCGATCTTCTTCGATCTTTTCTTCTTCTTTTCTCTTTCCTCTGGCTTGCCGCCTCCTTATGCCGACACCTCAGGGTTAAAGAGGTGATAGCGGACGGTCGGCAGCTGCTCGTTGAAGCAGGTCTCGGTTCGGTAGGACAGCGTGTTGTTGCACACAATGTGGCCATCCGCCGACATCACCACTACACCACCCCACGCCTCCTTCGAGTTGAGGAAAGTTTTGCCGGTCTGGATGGAGATGGAGGCGCCGGTCTTCTCCTTGTACCACTTCTCCAGCTCGTGGATCTGACGGTTCACCTCAGCCGCGTCCTCCTGACGGCACTGAATGACGGCGTCAGTGCGGAGCGACAGCAGGGACTGGTGGATGAGACTTGTCAGCATGGCCTTGTACTGGGACGGGTCGGCGATCTTCGCCATGATCTTCTGGCGCGTCTGCTCATGCAGCTGCTCCATGATCTTCGCCCGCTCCTCCATTACACGCAGGCGCTGCATCTTCGAGTAGTTGGCGCGTGCCACACGGCGGTTGACGTCGACTTGCTTTCGCTTCTTCTCCGCGGTGGCGCGGATCTTCGTCTTCTCCGCCTCCACAAGGCGCATCTTCTCCACGTCGTACTCCTCCTGCGCGGCCGCGTCGAGCTCCTCCGCCTTCTCCTGGGCCTCGCGCTCGATGAAGTCGATCATCGATTGGATCTGGCGTGCCTCGCTCATGGTGCTGAATTAAAATGCTGCGTGGGTTAAGAAAAAGAAAATGAGAAAATGAGAGTAAGCGGGCGATACTAGAAAACAAAGCAAAACGTTGGTTTCAGCTAAATTCACAGAGAGAGCGTTTTGAGCAAAGGAAGAGGCTGTGCGCGTTGTGGTGAATAGAAAAGACAGAGAAGAGACAAGATGGAACGAAAGTTGAGGACGACGTTGCCGTGTGGAGTTGACTACTCGAGTCAAGATTCAGAAAACGCATGGTGCAACTCCGTAGCATTGGAAGAGAATCATACTCCTC
Source organism: Leptomonas pyrrhocoris (assembly GCF_001293395.1). Classification (NCBI taxonomy): domain Eukaryota; phylum Euglenozoa; class Kinetoplastea; order Trypanosomatida; family Trypanosomatidae; genus Leptomonas; species Leptomonas pyrrhocoris. The sequence goes on from NW_015438362.1 coordinate 180,903, forward strand.
CTCATCTTTCATCTACCTTCGCTGTTGTAGAGTTTTTGTTTTCGTTCCTCATCCCTTTAGTCGACTGGGGGGGGGGGGAAAGATAGAGAAGAAGATTTTACGCTGCTGCTAAGGTCGTAGAAGCGCAGCAGAGAGCCAGTGACCAACAATAAACGATCCCCAATTGCAAACGACCGCATAGACACACACAAGCACACACGGAGAGAGAAAAATAATGTTTTTCCGTCGTGATTTTGGATAAACTATTCCAGTTCGGTATTTGTGATGAAGGCGACAGCAGCAAACAGCTGCTGGAAAAAGAAGCAAATGCAAGCATATCAGTTTTGCATGCAAGCAAACCAATAGAAATCCGCAGCATGCAATTACGGCTACCCAGGAACACGGTGTGCAGTCTCTCGCATCCGTGCACACACAGACATCAATTGGCTTTCCATATTTTTTTTTTTTTACAGCACACTCTGCGTTGACTGGCGGCACTGGGCCCAGCTCATGATGAACACCAGCGGCGCCGTGACGGGCAGTACGTGGCTGCGCCACAGTCGGAAGCGCATACTGTGCGTTGTCACCAGCATGGCATAGAAGGCCCACCCGGTAAAGACGATCAGAAGGCTTCTCGACGGGACGGTGCGAAACGGGGTCATCGCTGCGCCGCATGTGGCACCAAAGATGAGCAAATAGTTGTGAAATGTGGTGAACCAGCGAATGCCCTCGCCGCAGGAGAAGAAGACATAAAAGCACATGCACCAGCTGGCCACTGCGTAGACCCATAAGAGGGTCTCTAGGAGTTCAAAGAGCATTGTGCTGCGGGTTGAAAAGGAACGCTTCGGCAAACACACACCAATGAGCAAACGAAAGAGGAAATATGTTTCGGTAGGAGTGCGGAAAGCCTCTCACCGAAGTTCGCGCTGACGCAGATTTCAGCATGATCCATCACACACACCGAGGGACACATAGTAGAGGCAAAAATGAGAAGACAGAAAAACATATAGACACACATATTGAGGTGAATTGCAGAGGAGCTCGTCACCGTTACCATCATACAACCTTCCAAAGGCTACCGCTCTCACCACGGTGAACAGGTTTGCTTGGCTCTGCCCAGCATAAACGTAGAAACGCGAGGCGACATCATCGCAACGGCGAATTCCCAGAGTGAGAGGCGCGTCATCGGATAGATTCGTATTGCATGAGTTTATACGTTTGCGACGTAATCGAGGCAACAAAGCAGCATACAGAAGAAAGAAAGAGAGATGGGGAAAAGAGGGAAGGAAGAGGTGGTGACCACCACAACGGTACTCCGCACAAACAATTCGCAGCACCACGTGTCAGTTCAACAGAGAAAGGAGACACACTACGCGCTGTCCTCTTCCACGGTGTGCTGCGCCTGCTCGAGGCACATACGCTGAATGAAGCTACTGCGACCTTGCTTTGCACTGGTGTACTTGGCGAGGACGGCGCTGCGCTGCCGCGTACCGCTGCGCCAGAACAGGCGAAGCGTCTCGAGAGCGGACTTCTCAATCGTCTCGGAGGGGAACTGATGGAGGACGTGACGGCCCAGGAAGCGAGGACGGCGGGCCACGTCGTGTGCAGCGACATCGGGGAAAGGGTAGCTGTCGATGCTGATCGGGCATACCTCCCTCTCCGCGGGGTGTGTTTTCTTGTAGGCCCCAAAAAAGACGCTCAGCGCGGTTTTACCGTTTTCTTCGGCCTCGCCAATATGTAGGAGATCTTCCTCGTTGATGTCCGTGTCCACCATGGCCGCCGCCGCACCTTTGGGTAGTGCGTTCAGAGAGGAGGCGTTGATCGCCGCCAGACCGTCGCTCGGCACCGCCACCGCCACCGCAGGCTTCGCCGCCTCCAGACGCTGAATGTCCTCCTCCAAAAACGTTCGAGCAAAGCAGAAATACTTCCGCACGACGGCCTCCCAAAAGACGCGCTTCGTTTCCTTATCCACGACGCGATCGCGGAAAATTGCCGCGAGGACGGGGATTTGCCGCAGGACGTCGTTCTCCATCTGTTCTGTGATAGGCAGCAACTCGAAGGTGTCCCGGTCCACGAGTCCCTCCAGGGCTTCAAAGGCCTGTTCGACGCCACGCTGCCCCTCTGCACTCACGACCGCTTGCAGCTCTCTTTCGTCAAGCATACCGACATCGACCGCGGCGCGGCAGATGCTCGACGCCACCCAGTCCTCGTTCGACTGTTCCGGCGGTGCTTCCTGGATGCGCACAATCGACTCGATAAAGCTTTCTCGCTCGTGCATGGAGGCAAATTTGAGGAGGTACGACACTCCGTCCGCCACCATCTTAGCGGCTGTCTCATCTTTGCGAGAGCGGAGCAGCTGACTGACGTTGCGAGCCCCAACGTGTGTCGCCTCCTTTGCGACGGCGGTGTAGAGAAGCACGATGAAGTCGCCCTTGATCTGCACCGTGCACTCCTCGTTGTTCACCACTACGTGCGTCATGAGAAAAGGGGAGAAGAGGAGAGGGAAACACACGACTAAAATGTGCATATATAGAAAGAGAGACAAGATCGGAGGAGTACACAGAGAGGAAAGAGGAGAAGAGTGACAAGCACTTCCAGACCAAACCACATCTCCAACAACAGGGGAGACCCAGAGGGGTGTTTTTTAGTGTTCGTGGCGGTGAAAGCGCATCTGCAGGCTTTCGAGTCCCTCCCCCTCCCCCTCCCCCCACCGCCACACACACAACACTTTGATGCTCGTCGCGGTGCAACTTTTCCTGAGCGCCAGTGGAAGGCTCACTTGTCAAGACATATGCCCACGGTAACATCAGGATGGTGCTCAATCGACCATTAAAAAAAAAGGAGGAGTTTCTGCTTCGACTTTACACTACAGGGCGTTTTTTGGGGGTATTTTTTTTGACATTCGAACATCAATTTTCCACTGGAACAGCGCTATGTACATACGCCAGGTGAGGGATATAACAACCCATGGAGGAGAAAGGATGCTCCGTGTAAGCTACATCAGTAATGCACCTACGACAAGAAAGAGAAGAAACGGCAAGGGAGGGCCACGAGACTATTGGTCATTAAATCGAAAGAAGAACCGTTACGTTCGCTCCGATACGCGGAACTCCCGCACGTTACACAGGCCGTGCTGCACCAACAGACGCCGCACCGCCTCCGTGTTTCGTGTGTCCACCACCAAGGAATCTGGAATGGGCACCTCCTCAACGGACTCGTCCTTGTGAATAACGCTGATCACCCGTCGCGGGCCGGCGGTCAGGTAACTCGACGTGGCCGGCACCACCCACGCCTTTTCCACCGCCTCGCAGAAGCGCTCATCGGAGTCTTCCGCAGGGGATATATCGTTGTAGTACTCGACGAATTCATCCACCGTGACAGTCCCGATCTTGCACCCCACCCGCCCGGGCCAGCAGTTCTCAAAGTCTAAAACGGCCTCCTCGCGCTGAATCAGTCCGTCCACCACATCCGGCAGTGCGCCTGCGTTGAGGCAGAAGAGACGGTGCATCTCGAAAAATTCAACGGAGCCTCTCCCCTCGATCAGCAACTGCTGGTAGGCGTAGATGACAGATCGCAGCCGCGCCTGCGGCATCGTGCCACGCAGCTCCGACAGCAAATCTTGGGCACACACCACGTTGTTGCCGGTGGCGTCGAAGCGCTTCATGAGCACGTCCGCCTCGACCGGTGTAAGCCGCACGCCGAGACGCGCAATGGCGCTGCGTAGGCCGTTGCTATCCAGCATGCGACGCACCCGCTGCTCCTTGCACGCCACACCGAGGGCGATGGAGAGGGAGCGGAAGCCGATGCGGCCGCCGATTTGGAGGGCCCCTTCGCGAATGCGCTCGAGCAGCTCTGTCACGCCGCTACCAGTGGTCATGGACAGCGTGTTCGCCGCGACGATCGCGCTCTTCGTCAGCGACTTCCTCGGAACCACCACTGTGTCTCCCGCGCCAAACGTGAACAGGTTGTCTGGCTTGGTGACTGCGGCGCTGCGGGAGCGGGAGAAGTGGTCGGCGACGTACTCGCACGTGACGGTGTACTCCATGCCGAACGATGTGCCCAGGTAACCGCCGCTGCACGCCAGAGGGAGGTTGGTGAGGGAGTGCAGGAGCACCACCGGCTCCCCAACCTTCACAACGCCACCGTTGTGCACGTCCTCGCGCACGGCACCGGGGCGTGCCACCACGAATACGTTATCGGCGGTTGCGTGGAGGGCAGCAACGGCATACTGCGTCTGCGACGAGCGCAGGCCCGATTGAATGGAGGACTGCACGTACACAAAGCCGTCCGCACAACCGTTCTCGTTGGCGAGGCGGACACGCTGGCCGTAGTGCAGGACGTCGGGACGGTTTGTGTTGTATCGAACGTTGTGTTCGTCCTTGCACCGCAGCAGCGTCCACGTTGAGCGCACCTGAGGAACGGAAGCGGCGCTGGAGGCGGTGAGGACGGTGGAGGTGGCGCTGCCGCTCGGCAACACATCCATCGCCAGCGCGGCGTGTGTCTTCTCGTTCACAACGAGGTACGGCATCCCAAAGCAGACGTCGTCACCAGCCGCTGCGGTGATTTCAGTGGGCTGCTGCAGCAATTCTGCTGGCGTGGGCGGTGCAGCAGAGGTGGCCTTCGCATTTCCGTTGTCTTGGCCTGCTGCTGACGCAGAGCTCTTGCGACCTCGGTAAAGCTTCAGCTGGTCCTCGCGCAGCGTCATGTCTTCGTACCAATTCCCCACCAGTACACCTGGCGAGTACTTCTGGACATTTCCACGCGTAAGTCCGAAGTCGTCCATGATGAGAGCTGGAAAAAAAAAGACAAATTTGAAGCGTGAAGAAATGCGTCTAAGCTACCTCCTTTTAGCTTACCGCGTTCCTTTGGAAAATACAGCGGCCCCCACGAAAGAAACGGAAAAGGTGTTGCGACTCAAAACAAACGAAAAACACGAATAGAGAAAACAGGCGAAATTGAGGTAGCGTTATCACAGAAGATTTCGGGGCGAGTTGGAATCGTCTCTACTACAACCACCTTGTTTCAATTAGGTGGACCTCTTTCATTCCACTTCTTTCGTTCGGCGGTTAAAGGAGCAATCCATGCTACTTATCCGAGTGGAGATGACACACATCAGCGTGCAGTCTTTCCGCGACAGTCGTGCGTCTGGTGACTGCATAAATCGGTTTCCCGAATCACTCTCGACTGTTCATGCAATTGTTCTTTTCATTTGGAAATGTTCTTTTTTTAATGCCTGTGAACGGAACAACACCAGTAACGGAAACACCACAACACGTCACACTACCACCTCCCCTTACCACCACCGCTGACAGCAACAACAAAAGCAGAGCGAGCCTGTAGCAACCCTGCTGCCTCACCAACGTGAACCAAAACACATAAAGCGAGGTCAGCGCACACGCACTACAGTTTGCCGCATTCTACAACGAGAATGCTCTCTGCAGGTGTGCCGGCAGCTGTGAGGGGCACCGCATCCATCGCCTCCACCACATCCCAGCCGTCCACGACACGTCCGAAGCAGATACACGTGCCATTCAGGTGCGGCGCATTATCCGCGGTGAGAATAAAGAACTGCGACCCATTTAGGTGCGGCGCGCTCACCGCCGTGCCCAGCAAACCCTTTTTGTCGAACTTCGACGCCTTCACCTCCTCCGGTGCGTCGAAGGTCTCCCCGTAAATCGAGAGCTGATGCGTACCTTTGCCTGACACGATATCTCCTCCCTGCACCACGTACCCCTTACTCACGCGGTGAATCGAGGTATTGCGGTAGGTCAGCTGCGGTAGGAACTGATCGCTAAAAGACGGCTCAGCGAGTCCCTCAACGCTCGAGACTTGCGGAAGGACGTTCTCGCCGGTGCACAGCTTAAGAAAGTTTTCTGCCGCAATGGGGCACTTCTTTGTGAACAGCTCAAAGCTAACGCGGCGTGGCGTTTGGTGGCCAATGGCGATGTCCATGAAGGCGTTGCCGGCGCCGGAGGCCAGTCTCCAGGTGGATCGATGGAGCATCCTATGAAACTACTCCGTTGCGTTGAGTAGAGGGAAAGAGAGAGAGCGGCCCTGTTTTTGTTTGCATGTTTAACGTGACGTGACGAGCAGAAAAAATAATAAAAAGAGCGGAGATGAGAGGAGAGGAGACGGTCATCCTTGCTGTGTGTGAGAGGGCAGCTGTCCCTATGGCTCTTGGGCCACGCAGCGATCTTACTGTTTGTCGCCCTTTTCTGTTCACAGAGGCTTGGGTCAAATGCAGACGCAAAAGTTGTGCGACGCGTGCATTTAATTACGATCATCTTTTCCTTTTTTCCCCCTGTTTGCTTTAGTGGTGAAAAGAGTGAAAACACGAGGATTGGGCAACCAACACCACGAGAAAACAAACGTGATTTATTCATTACGGTGTACGTCTATGAAACCAGCAAAGGTATTCTATCGAGTGCAGCGGAACGCCCTGAAACGAGGGCGGTGGTTAGGAAAGCTACCCTGAACCTACTTGGCCTTTTGTGGCTCTGCCGGAGTCAGGTGTTCCGCATCGACAAACAAACTAACTGTGCGTTGTGCGAGTGATTAAAGGCAAGACAACGAATAAAAACAGTGGAAACATTAACAAACAAAGCCTCCCGTTTAATAAATCTACGCGGGCGTATGCTTGTCATTGCCCACTTTTCTATGGACACTTTCTATGCTCAGAACAACACGGTCGCCTTGTCGATTCTAACAGCGGGAAAGGGTAAAACAAAAAAGAGACACGTAGTAATGACCACATTGCCGCAGCGCTTCACCTCCAATATTTTTTTTGGGGAATTTAAGTGTGTTCGCTGATTTCTATGAGAAATGTGCCGTGCGAGAATAGAAGAAAAGAAGTAGAAGAGGTGAGTCGCGAAGACTTCAAGTGGAAGTCGATCCGTTGGAAAGAAAATGATGAGCCATACAAAAACGAGGCGTCCATAAGAGAAAGTTGCCTACGACAACTCAACCCTTGACACACCCTCTACACCGTCGACAAGCGGCGCCTCAATGCCGCAGCGCAAGATACGTCCCACAACGTCATCGCTGGCGTTAAAGAAGTCCCACCCCGGTTCACACAAAACTTCACGCATGTTGTCCCATTCACTATATGTGCTGGCAACAAGGCAGTCTTGCGGCTGCAGCGCCATCATCTCCTTTCCGCGCAGCTGCTTCAGCTCCGCGAGAGTGTGAGCGTAGAGCGGAAACGCCGGGGTACCGCGGCTTAGTTTCCACCCGATGAAGTGGTTGGCGTGGAGCACCAGCGGTGCTTGGGGCGCGGCAAACAACCGCGGCGCTGCCGGGATCGTTTCAAAGCCTCGTTGCTGCAGGTAGGAGGCTAAAAGACGGACCTTCCTCGACGGCTTTGCGTCTGCTCCTCCTCGTGCATCGGTTGAGGTCCACCGCACGCGGCTTCCGTAGCCCAATTCTACACCGGCAAGTCCACTGGGACGCCTTGCCAAGAGAAGCAAACGTGCGCCGTCGGTTGCTTGCATGATGCGTGGGATCGACGAGACACGAGTGGCCTTCGACGTCGTCATTGTCGACGACATCAGAGACGGGGCAACGCTGGCGCGTAGTTGATGGTGGCTGAGCTGCAAAACAGCTCCCAACGCCCAATGGGTATCGACGAGCGTCATTACTCTTTTACCTACGGTTTAAAGGTTTGAGTGTATGGTGTAGCGTATGTGCGTGCGTCCGATTGCTTCGCGGGAATCAGTCTTTTTTTTTTGTTGGTTGAGATGACCGAGATGCCGGAAGGAGCAGAGAAGCACAAGTTGGAGAGAGAAATAGCAAGGGATGAAAAAAAGAAGCCCGACACCACAAACAGAGATCGTTTAAAGGCGTGCATCATGTGTGCTAGAGGCAAACGACGCTACCGGAGAGAGAAGCGGGTCTTCTTTGCATTATTACAGCGAACCGACAACAATAACGTGCCGATGTAAGCGCGTGGCTCCGCAACGCCAGCACTGCATAAGATCCCTTCGCTTGTCAACCTGCGAGTACTTCATGAAGTCGCAATTGCACGAAATAAAAAAGTCGGTGATACGGCCACCAAAAAGGGAAACAGAGCCATCAAATAGAAAGACAAGAAAAAAAAAACATGCGACTCTGGCTTTACTTCTTCGCCGAAGCCCTTGAGTCACAACAACGAAGGCGAATACAGGAAAAAGAGGGGGAAAAAAGTCAGAAGAAAAAGCGTCGATATCACGTAGTCCGACTATGAGCGTCAAATAACAGAAAAGGGAAAAAGTTATCTGTTCAGCCGCGTAAGGAACTGAAACACACTGACCACCTTGACGAGGCATAGAACAGCACAACACTAACAAGACTCAAACCACAAAGCACACAACCGCGTTCCCGTTCATCTTCGTTCCCGTTTTCCTCGTAGCTGCAAAGTTGTGTTCGCAATATATATTACTCTGCCACACTTCTTTCTCACTGCCACATTGGCGGAACATCCTTCGCAGGCTCGTTGGACTTCGTCACGGAGAGCACGGTGATGCGGCTGCGGTTCGGACTGGACGATGTTTTGGACGCAGAAGAGCCCCATCCCTGTCCATGCGGGGAACCGAACGGCATTCCTGAGGGATCGGTGGAGGTGGAGGAAGGCGGCGGCACACCCATATAGTTGTTCGGAGACGGCTGCTGCTGCTGCTGCTGAGGCATCGGCTCTCCCCACGCAAACGGTTGCGCCGGAGAAGGTGCCGGCTGACCCCACGAACTCGGCAACGCGTTCTGCGGTGGAGCGGGCTGGGACGAACTCGGCCCACCGCCCGATGGCTGCTGCACCGCTCCCGTGGGAGGGCCGCCGAGGTGGGCAAAGACACTCGCATCGCCCAGATTCTTGAAGGGATCGTTCGCGTGCGTGGGGTGGGTGGATGTTAGTGGTGCGCTGAAGTCCGCTACCGGTTGTTGATGCTGCTGCTGTTGATGTTGCGAAGGTGGTGGCCCCGAAAAGGGAGTCTGCGCTGCGCCGTTGTAGGCGGCGTATGGGACTTGAGTCGGCATTGGAGGTGCATTGAACGGCGCGCTGTACCCGAGGTACTGCTGCTGCTGCTGCTGCGGTGCCTGTTGCTGCATTGAAGGCATACCCGGCGCAAAGTTACTGCTAAAGTTACCAAAGGCATTTGGTAGGTTTCCGTACGTGGTTTGTGGCGGAGGTCCGCTAAAGTTGAAGAACTGCTGCTGCTGCTGCGAAGGCGGCGGCATGCCAGACGAAAATGGCTGGCTAGCGTAGGTGCTGTCCACGTACGGACTTTGTTGAGGTGCCGCCGACGGTGTGTAGGAGGGACCGCCAAAGCCGGCAAATTGCTGGGGCTGGGCAGAAGAGTAGCCGCTGGTCGGTGCCGAGGTGACTGGCGGAGGTGCGGCAGGTGCACCAGCAAAGAGATCATCCACAAGGCTTGACACATTCTGCGGAGGTGGCAGCGGAGCGGGGACCGTTGGCGGAGGCGCCGCAGTCGCAGAGGACGAGGGTGGTGGCGGCATGGCGGGTGCCTGGACGGGCGCTGCAAACAAGTCGTCGAAGACGTTGTCCGTTGCCGGCGGCTGCGCACTCGCCGGTGCCGACGTTACTCGCTGTGGTTCTGCCGTGGGCTTTGCCGGGGCTGATGGAGGGGGTGGAGGTGGAGCCAGTGAGGTGGCGGCCGCTACTGCTGCTGCTGGTGCCTTTGGCGGGGCGGCCAGGGCGGCCTGTGGGTCCTCCCACGCCTTCATCAGACTGGCGTGGGCAGCCTGATCGCAGTAGCGCCGGTTCACAAACGTGTCCCGGATAAAGTCCTTCAGCGCCAGCACGTCCCCGGAGGCGGGGTACCTCCCTTTGAACATGTTCAGCCACACCTTTTCCGCGGTGTCGTTTCCGCCGAGCATGAAACGTGCGATCTCGTCCTCGTTGAACTCGCTCATCGTGATGCCCTTCACTTTGTGCTGGAAGGAGCGATGCACCGCGCTGCAGCTGGAGCAGACGAGGATGTTGAAGTCCGACACGACGTAGAGGGGACCCCGCATGTCGCAGTCAAAGCAGTACTTGTTTCCGCCTTCCTGACTCAGCTTCCGCAGCGTCTCCTTGTGGCGCTCCGCCTTCCGCTGACGAATGTTCATGGTCACAGGGGTTCGTTGTTCGCTAGTCGATGAACAAATAAATTAAAATATACGGTAAATACTGCTTCGATTTCAAGTTTAGTGCTACTGGAAGAGAAAAAGAAGGAACGCTAGGTGCTGCTGTAATCGCGCAACGGCGCGCACACACACGCACAGAGGAAGAAAATCTGGTTGTTTTTGTTGAGTGGTAAAAACGAGGTTGTATGCTTCCCGTACCGCAGGAAGGCAAACGTGTTCCTAGGGGGAAAGAAGAAGAAGAAACCACCGTTGTATTGCGTGGGTGACGTGTGACGAAAATATGAGAAGCATATCCGGTAGTTTCAAGAAAGAGTCCAGGAAGGAAAGAGGAAAGAGGCGTTTCCTAGCTCAACGTTTGCCTTCTTCACGCTACTCCCCACGTACATTACAACGCTTGATTGCTGTGTTAACTTTCGTGTACTTTTTCTTCGGTTTAAGTTTCTCTGAGCAAACCCTACGGTGCAAGTGATCCTTATACATGTTTTCATAGGCAGCGGCCGGATCAGCCTGATAGCCGCATGAAACGCATCTCCCTCTCTTCTTTTTTCATTATTACAACAACGACTCAGCTCATGAAAGCTGCAAGTCGCAAACACCCATCAAGAAAAAAAAAAAAACAATTAAGAGGGAGACAGTGGCATCAAGCGAAGAGCATCTCTCCTTCATCGTTATCGTCGTGTTGTGCGATTCGCAAGTTTTCTTTTTTGAGAATCAGACCATCTTGTTCGGAGGCGTCGCCGGCCCAAAAACAACGTTGCTGCGTGACTCTTCCTTGTCCGTCATCACCCGCCAATGCGGACTGGCCGTCTTTCTCACCCACTGAAAATCATCCACGTTCGTGTAGTTTTGCTCCGTGTGGGCGGTGTCTGCGATTTCGCCGACGCAGCGCACCCACTCCGCGTGTGTGGCGTACGTCGCGCCATCACTTGCGGTAGAGCGCAGAAGGCCCTCCCAGCAACAATAAGGACCAAAGCGCGTGTTCGAACACGTTTCGACGATGGGCGTGGAGGCGCACCAGACAAAGATGTCCGTGTCTCGGCAGTCCTTCAAACGCAGCTGATGGCACGCCACGTAGACGCGGCAGTTGGCGCAGCCGGAGAGAAAAACGGACCCTGCAATCGGCAGACAGAAGATGGAGCAGTCCGTGCATCGGTTGATGAAGACGCCCTTCGAGGAGGCAATGAAAAGGTCCGTGCCAGCCGACGGCCCGTAGGAGTTGCCAAAGCCGGCGGTGGAGCTGCCACGCCCGTCCGCGTGAGAAGCGGTGACATTTGTTATCTCGGCTCGCGCAGTCGTGGCAGCTGCGTTTCGTGATTCCGCTGAGGTGGTGGGTGAGCACGTCGAGGGGCTGCTGCTCGTTTTTGCTTTCAGCCGAGAAGAAAACTTGAACTTCTTCGGCCCTGTTTCGGCGCTCTTCGCCGCGTCCACTAGCTGCTGCAGCCGAGCAAGAATCGCGTTGGCTTTAGCCATGTCATGCGCAGTGAGAGAAACGGTATTGGACGTGTCCTGCACAAGCGTCCGCAGAGCATCGATGCGCTTCTGCGACTCTGTCACATTGTTCTCCTTCAAGAGCTGCGTCACTGCAGTTTCGAGTTGGTCTGCCTCGGCCTCGTACTGCTGCCGTTGGGCTGTGATTTCGACCCCATCCTGGGAGCGCTGCTGCCGCTGCTCCTCGCGCTCTTGACGTCCTTTGAGAAACTTCTCTTCCATCCGCAGTGAGGCGATGGAAAGAAAACAATGAGGCTGTATGGTTTGAAGGGGAGCCGCAGGAACAGAAAAAAAGGACCTTCGCAGCTGAATCGATCCGTTCAAGAGCAGCAACGGTAAACGGAGATGAGAAAAAGGGAAAGCAGAGTTGCAAAGAGGAGAGAAAGCTAGGCGACAACGATGAAGGGAGCCTCGTATACCGTCTTACTGCAACGAGGAAAAAACTTCCAACCTCAAGAACGATGAAACGCATGTTCTGCCTGTGTGTGTGTGTCCTGCGCGCTCTCACACGCAGGTCACTGTCGGCGGAAAAACACGCTATAGCAACCATCAGTCCTTCCCACTTCATTAAAACAAAACCAACCAACCAAAAAGAAAGGCGAAATACCAGAACAACGCGCATAGTACATAAACAGCTTGATGATCCGCAAACAGCAAGGGGAATAGCTTCGGGTTTGTTCGATGCAACGGTAGACATGCTTCAGCACACGCCAGCAGACAACCTTAAGCTTCTCCAATACGGAGACTGCCAATTAGTTATTACGAATGCGTTTCGATCAGCAATTAATAATAATAATAGTTTCACAGAATAAGCAAAGAGAACGAAGTAAAGGAAACTAAAAGAAGGCACACGTTGCAGTCCACTTCCCAGGTAGGAAGCATTGAGAGGATAAGCGCTTCAAAGAATATATGTTTTTCCCTCGCCAGTAGGTGAACCTTCGAGGGGCTTTTACCCCACACCACCGGCGGAGAAAGCAACAAAAAAGGAGGTTCTACGCCGAAGACTTCAGATGCTTCGAAAAGATACTCCTCAGTTTTTCTTCATCCAGCTTTTTCCCCAGCACGAGCGCGCGAGTGCAGCCGAAAGGAACACTTCGGCCCTCCATCCTGGTCACATCGAACAAGTCACCAATGCTCTGGAGCTGCAGGAGGCTGTATTCGCCCTTCTCGCAGCACCAGATCGCAGCCTTGCACCGTACCACCTCAAACCCGTACTCGTGCCCTTTGTACAAGAGTTCTTTGCAAATCGTGTCGACGTCACGCGGCGAGCTGACGGCGAGAGCGTGCTCGGCTTCAAAAAACTCGAGGGAGACCGCTGTGATGGAGGAGTGGTGGTGCTCGTGCAGGTGCTGCAGCTCCGGCGCCCTTCGCGTTGTGTCGATGAAGAGAATCTCGCGCAAGTTCGACACGCGCGAGTGGTCACTCTTGATGACCTCCGCAACGGGATTGATCTGCTGCACGCACGCCAATGCCACCTGCTGCTGCGCTGCAGACGCGATATCGCACTTGTTCAACACCACCTTATCTGCCATGAGAATCTGACGTGTGGCTTCCTTTTGGACATCGGGGTCCTGCAGGTACTTGTGGATGTTCACCGAGTCCACCAGGGTCACAATACCAGAGAGGTAGAGGGCGCCGCAGAGAGCCTTGTCTTGCCAAAACATGGACGCAATCGGGCCCGGGTCCGCCAGTCCTGAGGTTTCTACCAGAATTAAGTCGAAGGTACCCTTGCGTTGCATGAGCGACTCCAGCGCCTTCACGGTTTGTGTTTGCGCGGTGCAGCACATGCAGCCGTTGTTGAGCTCCAGCCACTCATCATCCGGCTTCTGGGAACTCTTCAACGTCAAACCTTTCTCGATCGTCTTTCCAAATTCAAACTCGTTCACAATCACCGCAATCCGCATGTGATGGTTGGCGGAGAGGATGTAGTGCAGCAGGGTTGTCTTGCCGCTCCCTAAAAATCCCGTGAGCACCGTCACGGGAACACGGGCCGAGATCAGCTCAGGGCACTCGTCGTCGCTGCTCATTGCTGTGGGGACCTACAGCTCAATGAAGTTGAGAAGCAAAGGAAAATTTTCTTTTTCTTTTTCCCACACGACAGCGCGGAAGCAATAATCGTAACAGTAATAATAGCTAGATAGCGTGAATACGAAGTTGTGTGCTCGAAACATGTGCCGATAATCTTTTCATGTTGTGCAGAAGAGCAGTACGTTGGTCACCTAATTCAACGAAGCGGACCATAAAGAAGTATTTATGAATGATGAAAGACAAGACGCAAACCAAAAGTCAACGAAGGGAAAAGTGAAGTTAAACAAATACAGAGCTTTGTCTGCCACGAAACCTTTTTGTTTTCGAGAGTCCACAACAGATTGCTGCGATCATGGTATCGAAGAAAGCACGCAGTGATGACAACTGCTCTGGGAGCAGGAAGCATAAGAGCATTTTCCCAAGCAGACCACAGCATTATGCAAGAAAGAGAAAAAAAAAGCATTGTTGCTCTCGCACCAAATGGGGCGGCTTCCCATCGAGACGTCTCCGCTGCGCTAACGCTCTTCTGAGCTTTTCCCGTTTCTTAACCTGTTTCTTGGGAAGACAAGAGCGTGGCAAAACATAATACACATCCACGGAGAAAAAGAGGACAAATAGAGAAATATTTAAGAAAAAAAAATAGTAAGCCTGATAAGACGCTGTTCTCCCCGAGGTGCTGAACATCAGGTAGGAGGAGGAAAACAACAACATGCGTGCCAACTTGTTGATCACACGTGCTACGTACCATTGATGGAAAAGGCATGCACACACGCACGCATACAAAAAGTAAAGCACACAGCTTAAGGTAACGGTATTCCAGAAATCATCCCATAGCAATAAAATGATAGTAATAATAGAAGAAAACCTTCAACACCGGTTTGACGCCGGAAGGAAAACGTCAAACCTTTTTGAGAAAACGGATAGTGTACATCGCTTGATAGAGCAAGACGTGAAGTCACATGTGTTGGGGACTTGACTGATGAAGGAGGGTAAAAAAAAAAGAAAGAAAGAAAGTGAGAAAACACGAAGACACCAGGCAGTGAGAGAATGCATGAGGAGAACAACAGAACAGCAACAACAATGAAAGCAGCTTTCGGTAGGGCTTTGCTGGCGTTGCATTTTCATTTTCTATCGAAAGATCAAACCCAAAGCTTTTCATGCAGGAAGTGAAGAAAAAAAGATTGGAAACACCAAAGGTGTAGGACTGCTTAAAAGGTGCAGAGAACCCCGCAATAAGTTCAGGAACAAAAAAAACCCGTAACAAATATATTAAAGTCGAAAAAAAGAAAGGAAAAGAAGGACATTATTTACACCGTTGATATGCAACTCGGAGCCCACCGTCAGCACACTCCATCTACTGAGTTCAAAGCGCGAAGGTGAAAAAAAGTATTTGTGTGCGGGCGTCTCTGTGTGTGTGTGTGAGAGAGAAACAATAGCCTGAGAAAAGGAGAACGTTCACCTCATCCCAAGGAATCTCATCGAAGACGTCACAGGAGAGAACGAACCCGATGCGACTCCGGCGTTTACGTTTTAAACGCAGGAATACAGGAACAGAAACCACTCAATCCAAAATAGTAGAGAACCAGAATAGAAGAAAAAAACTTGTTACCGTTATCATTGTCTCAATACACTGTGGGAAAGTGCTTCTTGGTACGAAAAAAAGAGGGCCTAATGACGCTGGCGCATAGCCCGCGAAAAAGAAAAGTGAGATGCCGTGAATAAAACCGGTGACGCCGTTCGCGAAGGGCACACGCAAATGCGCACCTCGCCGAAGCTATTGCCATCAACACACGCGCGCACACACTACTGCCAACACTGCGTGAACAGAGAGGAGGAGAAACTAGCAGCTTTCTTCAACTCTTTGAAGAGTTAGTCGTCATCCTCAGCTAACGTCGCACTGTAGCGTGTGCTGTACCCATTCACCTTGCCAGTCAGAAGGATCTCCGTTGCAAGGGGCGCTACAAGAAGCTCACCCTCATAGCAGTTTGTCGCCGGTACGTAACGCACCGCATCGACCACACGAGGTCCCCACTGCACCACGCTCGACACGTCCAAGGAGAAGTGCACGTGCATGACGAAGTCCTTCGTGTCGTTGTAGAACGCCCAGCGCCCCGCAGTCGTGTCCATCACGCGGAACAGCATCCCGTTCACCTCCTCGAAGCACGTGCTGATCCTGTTGCCGTTGACGGCGGGCTTGCCATTTAGGTACTGTGGCTCTGCCACGTCAGCGGCATCGCAAGGACTGCCCACCGGGTCTTTCTGTGCTGCCTTCACCGGCCCATCCGTTTCACACGTGTCCCAACCACCATCCTGCATACGCAGCACACTGCTGTCTAAGAGGAATCCAACGGTGTCATTGGTGCTGTGGGCGCACGAATTGCCCATCATCCATCTACGGTCGGCGTTCCATTCCCACCCTGCCGGAGTGGTGGCACCGCTTGCACACGCCTCCTCTGCGTTGGTGCCCACGACATCCAGCAAAGGACCGATCGCGTCAGACTCCTGCAGCCGGTGCTTGAAGTCGATCACGGCGGACGTGCGTGCGGAAACGAGTTGGATGAGCGCGTTCAGGTACGCATCGTCGGAGGCGAAAGACTTGCGCAGCAGCTTCGGCAGGGAGAAATACTTGCAGTTGCGCTGCAGCAGCTTGATCTTCTGCCGGTCGCTGTGCGCGCTAAAGTACACATTCAGCACTTCCTCCACCTGGCCCAGGTTGCTAGGCGCGTGAGAGGCCGCATCGTCGTCGTCGTCATCATCGCTGTTCACCATCGGGTTGTCGGCGCCGGCCACGCCACCTGCATCGCCGAGCGCGACCAGCGGGTTGGTGTACGCGGCGCTGGACGAGAACACGCGGCCCTCCACCACGCGCAGCTCGTACATCTCCACAAGCTCCGGCACGCCGCGCAGGCGGTACGAGCCACAGGCGATCAGATCCACGATGCCGCGCTGCTCCGCCGTGAGCGCCTCCACCACGCTCGACGTGCACAGCACCTGGCCGCCGCGTCCGGCGCTCTCCGTGCGCGCCGCCGTGTTCGCGGTTTCGCCGTAGTAATCGTAGCCTTTGGTCACCTCGTCCAGCCGCACCTCCGCCATCCCGCGGTGCACGCCGATGCGCACGCGCAGCCCGTTCCACGCCCTCGGCGCCGCACCGCCGCCACCGCACGCACCCGCCTTGCCCAGCGCCGCGTACGTGTCGTCGATGGTGGTGCTGCCCCAGTCCGCGTTCAAAAAGTTCAGCTGCACGTCGCGCGCCAGCTGCACCGCCGCGAAGGGGTCGGCGCACGCGATCATGAAGGAGTCGCCGATGGTCTTGACCTCGTAGCACTTGTAGCGCACGATGAGCTCGCGCATCATGCTGTGGTGCATCACCATGGCGGCCGCCATCGCTTGCGGCGCCATCGCCCACAGCGCCGTGCTGCTCTCGATGTCGGTGAACATCAACGTCACCGGCTGTGACGCGTCCTTCGGCGCGTTGCCGTTGTCGCGACTGTCGCCGCGGCAGCACAGCCACAGCAGCACCGCCACGACGACGAGCACCAGCACGTACGCGCACACCACCACCACGATGATCGTGGTGTTCCTGGAGCTGTTCGAGCCCCCGTGGTCGTGCGGCGCCACGGATGTTGTGGTGGTGTTCGTTGAATCCTCTGATGATGAGGACGATGACGACGACGAGGTCGATGTGGGCGACGATGGCGATGAGGACGAAGCGGACGGTGATGTCGACGAGGACAGTGCGGCGGAGTTTGCATTGTCTGTGGCGGAATTAGCCTCTCCAGGGCTCGCTGCTTCATTCGGGAGTTTTCGGAAGGACAGTGGCAGATAAGGCCCGCCCATTACAGGAGTGGAGGGGTCCCTCACGCGCTCGTACGACCACACGTACAACGCGGCGGCACCCGCATTTAGGAATTCGTGGCAGGTGAAAGAGTCGAGGGTGGTGCTGTAATCGCAGTTGGTGAGTTGGAAAGGTCCCAGCTGCAGGCCGTCCACGTTCAGGATCTGCTTTTGGTACAACACGTTTCGGAGTGCGCTGCTCGACGGCACCGACACGCTGCTGCTCAGCTGCTGCAGCACGCGCGACGCGAGGTAGGCACGCAGTGCGGCGGGGGTCTGCTGGGCTGAATCTGGGACCGCTGCCACGAACGACTCCGTCAACGCTGGCACGGTCGCTGACCGACTGCTTCCTCCTCCGCGCCAGTGCGACAGGTTCGTCACGAACAGCAATCGGCTTGTGGACGAAAGCTTAGTTGCCGGAAAGTGCGTTTGGAAATCACTGTAGAGAGCTGTGAACTCGTCAAACAAAATCACCGCGTACAACTTTTTCGAAGACTGCATATGAGCTGCCAAAGACGGCATGTCGGATGCCGTGAGTCCGCTCAGCACCATCACCCCGTTGATTGGGAAACGGAATTGTCCTTCAGTTGTTTCGAAGATAGTGACGTTCGCCAACCCAGCGTAGTCAAGTACTGTCTTTGCCACCGCATTCACGCTGCTGCCGCTCGCACTCCTAGTTGTTCGAGTCAGAAAATGCAAAGGGCGAAGTGAGGGCAGATCCGCCAACATCGCGGCGATGGCACCCCACTGCTGCTCGTTGGTCGGCGTCAGGTAGACAACGTTGCTGTCGCGCTGCCACAGCGCCGTGCTGGTGAACACGGGCTCGATGAGAAGCAGCGAGGACGCAGACGTGTTCTTCAGCGGCATCGGAATCGGACCCGTCAGCGCCGCCACAGGATCAGCCGCGACTGCGGCGGCAACCGCCGCGTCGTCATCCGCGCTCATCGGCAGGGAGCGCCAGTAGAAGCTGACCGGTGTGTTTGCCTGCCCGCCTTTCACAGCCTGACGGGAAAGATAGTTTCCGGTGCCGCTGACCGACGTCGCAAAATCCAGCAGGCCCACCTGCACGAGACGGCTGGCGTCGAGCTTCACGTCTGCTGCGCGGCACTCCGTGGGCTTCAGCAGCATATCCGCGTCTGTGATGGTGTCCAGACCGTAGTAGACCTTATTGGTGGCCTTGTCCACTTTGGCGGCCAAAGAGTGCACCAGCACCATGCGGCCACCAACGTTGCACGTATTGGTGAAGGGACCCAAAAGAAGATCGCCGCCCACCGTGTACCTGCGCAGCGTAAACAGAGACGTTTGGTATGTCGTTTGATACACGTAGGGGGATAGGAGAGAACTGGGGAGAAGGGACATCGCGGCAAGTTTTCCTGCAATCCAGCCGGCGACGGCCTGCACCCCGGTAGCAGTGTAGGCTCCGTAACTTACCAAGGCGGATGCACCGACGTCGTGTGCAAATGTACTCATCGCGGCCCACCGTGAGTCCTGCGGGTGTGGGTTACTGGAAGACATCACGATGAAGGAGGGGGATTTCAAATGAGGGGTGTTGCGCGAACTGAGTTCGGTGTAAATGCGAATACCCATCTCCATCAGCCACGATGGCATCATAATGGTTGCATTGACGTTGCTGTCGGTGATCAGCGCTTCGAAAACAGCGGCGGTGCCGCCGCCGTACGGGGTGAATAAAAAGACGCAGGAGCGAGCGCTGCTCTTGAGGACTTCGACGAATGCTGGGAATGCCTCATTGTCGAGTTTGTCCGTCACGAGGTTGTACGCCACGACATCGCTCGAGCGCGACAGCCCGTTCATGCGGAGCACAAATTCGTTATAAACGGCGGTGCTGACTGCGTTGTTGACGAGGCTGCTGAACACGAAGCCGATTTTGAGCGGATTCAGCGTGCGCAGTGCGTACGTCAGCAACGCCAGCATCTCCGTGGCGGGTTCGCTGCTGGTGAAGTAGGTGCTGGTCGTGTTACTCGCGAACATGGTCGTGCCATCTGTAAAAGGGATCATGACGGTGAAACTGTTGTTTTTGGACGTGACGGCGGTGACGTAGGTGCTGAGTTGCGCGTCTGAGCCGGTGGCCACCAGTGCCACGGGGTATCTGTTCGAGGTAAGGTAGTTCGAGGGATCGCTGCTGGTGATGTCGGTGGGGGCGCATGTCACACCCAATGACGCAGCCCCAACGCGAATGCTGTCGTACAGAAATCTAGTCCCGTTTTCGGCTACGTAGCATTGCGTCTCCGCCGCGCCTTCTGCGCACCGAGGCACGATAACTGCTACACAGAGAAGAACAGTGAGGAAATAGATTCGAGGAAGGCGTGCGCCATGCCCAGGGCACATGGTGCGCAAAGCGCGCTTCATATTTAGTGAGCCTTATCGTTTGGAAGAGAAACACAAGGAAAAAACGATGAGGAAAACTATTCTACAAAATAGAATGGAAGGGGGAAGGAAGGAAAGAAAGAACCGCTACGGATTCCAGTGCAAAGGGTTCCAGGAAAAGAAGGAAAATGAGAAAAACTAAGAAATAAATCAAAAAAAAAGTCATCAGCGGGGTCGGGAGAGGAGATAACGGGGTGGGTGGGAGCTGCGTGACTCGATTGGCGTGCGAGCGTGGAGGTAATGAGGGGATAGCCAAGCGAAAGACGTATAATTCTCCCCACTTAGGTGTGAAGTTTTAGTCAGCTACCAAATCAAAATGCAAAATAATGATAATAATCATCACAAAACACAGAGAGAAGAGAACGACGAGGGGAAGGACGGGTAGTTTGGATTTCGACCGCGACCCATACTTTTTGCGTAGCGATGGCGAGACGCGGCGAATCGCTGACGTCTAACCAAAACAGAAAACAGATTTCGCTCTCTTTTTTTGGCACGCAAGAAAGGAGTGCTGCCAGCACTCACCTAACGAGATCGAGTTTGCTTGGCGGAGTACTTCACGGCACCGTAAGCGACGACACGCAACTGCGCTACAAATATAACTAATGGAGACTCTCAGAGCATTCCATCCGTAGGGGCAAAACCACCACAGCTCTGGTCCAAATTAAAAAGAAAAAAGAGAAAAGAAAGTGAAAGTGAGCAGTGAAGTGAATGCAAAGAGAGACAGACGGGTGAGTAAGAAAAGAAGAAGAAAAAAACCCAGCAAGTTCCACTGCTATAGAAATAAGCGCAGTGTCTCCATCCACAATCGAGAAGACGAAAATGCGAGACCGTCGCCGAGAAACTGACACACAGAGAGAAAAGCTATACCGCGCACTCACAAACAAAGAAGAGGAGGAGAGAAGAGAGCATCACAGAGAGGCAGCATACTGATTCATGTGTGCGCGCTACAAGCCTGGGGTACCGTCTTCAATCCGTCTCAGCAGCTGTGCGTAACGCTCTTCCAAGTTAAGCTCTTCCCACCCCACGGCTGTCGGGTCGCCGTGCGCAGAGGCTTCACGGACATCCGTCACCGTTGATGATGATTTTGTGTCGGATGGCGCGGGGAAGTTGGTGCGCACGAATTCAACGTTGGCGGGCGAGTCTGGTGTGGTGAGTACACGATACGGCGACAGCATAGAAGAAAAGCTGTGTGCTTGGGATTGCAGAGCCGGTTGTTGCTGTGGGGGTGTCTGCTGAAGGTATTGGCGCACTTGAGCGCAGGTGTCGTAATACTGTTGCGGGACTGCGTTCATGGCGCGCACGCAGGCTGAGGTAACGGAGGCACCAACAACACAAAAAGATTTGAGTATCGACAGCGACCACTTAAAAAGAAGGAGAGACACACAAGGAAAGACACAAAGAGTACTGAAAAGAGAAGAGCGAGAGCACGGGGGTTTGCTTCTTCGCCTCTCAGGACGGAATTCTTTCATCACGCATGGAAATCCGGCAACGGCAAAAAAGTTAGACCGCACTGGAAGTAGACGCCGCACAGACAACTCTGATGAGATACGTACGTAATCGATATCTGCACGAACAGTAATGAAGCGCGCGAACCGCTCGTTCAGGTCCAGGCATGGGTATTTGCATCCGCTGGTCTTTCATGCACCAGTAGTGCTGAAACGCGCGGCATCGGCAGGCCAGGAAAGGAAAAGACAGATTCAAAAAAAGAACTCTTTTCTTTCGACGTCGTAAATCAGGAAAAAGAAAAAAGGAAAACCAACACACACATGTGGAAAACACAATTACCATATACTTGCCAATTACAGAAAAAATAGGAACAAAAATTCAAGGAAAAACAAAACAAAAGAGGAAGGAAAAACGTAAAAATTAACGTATAATGTCTTTGTGCATTTTGATGCGTCACCTCACAATCGTGCCTTTTTCTTTTCTTTTGGGGGGAATTGAAGTTTCCCATCGTTTGCGGCCCGCACAACTTTTGGGGGGCTTATCAGGATAGACGAAAAGCAAGCATTTATAAATAGCCACTTCACTTCACCTCCATACACGCACACACACACACACACACACACACACACACGTGGAAAGAGAAGTAACCGTAAAAAAAAAGAGTTCGAAAACACTAACGCAATCATATATAATCTTGCGATTAGCGATACAAGGCAAACTCATAAAAACAAAAAGAGGACGACTCCACCTGCCTCAACTCTATCAAGCGGAGCGAAAGACCTCAGAGGTTGCGAACTCGATGGTTCGTTCCGCTTCTGTGTGGGAGGGACGGTCGAGCAAGATACGGGGTAAAAAGTCTGCCAGATCCTGATGCTGCCCGTACAGCTTCGACATGGAGTCCGATGTCCCACACACGCGCACCGGTGGGCATTCAGCGTGCTGGTGAGTGGTGTGGCGCAGCCCGTTGCAGTACTGCACCGCAGGGTAGACGTCAGCATCTCCACACAGCAGCACCACCTGCTGGAACTGACGGTGATCTTGGAAGAGCCTAATCACGCACGTCGCCGTGGCCACGTCAACGCCGGTCTGCACCCACACGTGCCCAGGCCCGTCCTCCGTGTACCCCCGCTGGCGCTTCATGCCTCCGACCAGCTTCGCCACGACGTTCGGCAGCGACCGGCCGCTATTCATCTCATCTGTCAGGTAGAGCTTGCGGGCTGTTGTCTCGCGGAACGCGCGCTCGCGGTGGGCGAGCGGCATGGACGTCTCAATGAACTCCGTGAAGGCGGTGGTGTCCGTGTCAAACCAGTAAGCGAAGGGCTCTCGCTGGAAAATGTCGCCAAGGAAGTCGATGGTGTGCCGCAGGGCGTCGGCGATGTGGCGGTAGTAGTCGGCGTCGCCGCGGTTACGCCGGAGCGTGACGCAGCGCTCGAAGTAGGCGCCGTCGATCACCACCGCCACCCGTCCCTCGCGCTTGACGATCGCTTGCGTAACGTAGGGCGGGATCACCTGCGTTGCGGCCACAGTAGACTTGTTCGCCTTGTCGCCCCCGTTCATCGCCACGGTGGACGGCGTTTCGCAGTCATTCGAGCTGTCCGAGTCGTCACCGTTGTTGCTTCCGGGGGTGTCTTCGTCCGGTGAGTGCTCGTCAGAGAGGCGGTCGTGTGCCATCTGCGGCACGTATGGCTGCGGGCAATGCACCGTCCCATGCATGCCGCCGCAGTTGTCGCAGTGGTTCTTCTCACACACGCCGGCAGTATGGCCTTTCTCGTGGCAGACGTCGCACATCACTTCCGGGCAGTGGGCGACGAGGTGACCTGGTTGGTGGCACATGCGACACAGTTGTCCCTGGGGGCAGTTCGCTGCCTCGTGACCCGGCTCGTTGCACTGATAACACACGCGGCCCTTGGAGCGCATCGGGCACTCTGACGAGCGGTGCCCAGAGTGGGAGCAGTGGAAGCAGTGCGGCTTGCTGTGGCAAACCTGGGAGCTGTGGCCGAAGGTGCCGCAGTTAAAGCAGCGCGTCTGCGGGCAGGTGGTCATCATGTGACCCCGCTGGTGGCATTGATAGCACTCCAGGGCTTGAAAGCGGACAGGGCACTGAGCTTGGATATGCCGGGAGGAGCCACAGCTGCGGCAGACGGCCCAGCGATGGTCCAGCTCATTCGCAGCCTCGTCGACAGAGCGAAGCCGCTTCGCGGGATCCTGCGGGCAGTCACGGCGGAAGTGACCGCGACGGCCACACAGGTTGCACTTGATCTTTGGGCAGTTGCGACGCAGGTGACCGCTGGCGCTGCAGTTGTCGCACAACAGCGACTTGGTGTTGCCGCCTCCGTTTCCGGTGGACGCTGCGACGCCTTCCAAATTCATGGTGGGCTGTGTGGTGACGGGGGGCTCCTCCACCGGCAGGAGCGCCGGGGGCGGCGCAGGCAGCTGCGCTGCCGTCGATTGTGACTCAGTTGACATAGCGGAAAACAAGAGAAAAAGGGAACGCGCAACTACAACAAAGAGAGAAAAGAGTTGCGCAAATACAGAGGTTTAACAGGAATACTCGGATCAAATACTAATAATAGGGCTAGTAGCAAGAAAAAAAAGACGAGACTTTTTAGGGAGCAATAGTCAAGAAGTCACGAAGAGCAGCAGCGATGTGCCTGACCTCGACAAACGCCGACAACAACGAAAGGAAAGAAAGAAAGCAGAAATGGATTTTCATCCTGAGACAGCGTTGAGAGTCCAGCGGAATGAGAAGAGAACACAAGAAGCACACATAAAATACAACGGGCTGGCCAACCACGTGAGCACTACAAATGCAGCGCTTCGCAGCGTAATACACGTGCTTGCGGCATCACGGGAAAGAGAGATACATTTCGATGAGTTCGTCGTTGGAACGCTTCGTGGCCGGACGTGAAATCGCAGAAGTCGCTGTGCGTTACGTCGTGTTAGTGTATGATTCTTGTGTTGAAGAGTAACGCAAATAGCTGAAGGGGAGGTTGCATGCGGATACGCTTGCGTTTCACATCCACACAAACACAGATAACAAGAAACAAGTGATCAGAAAAAAAAAAACCACGAAGCTTCCCAATGCTCGGGAGCTTCAGCAAGCTTCGCACAAACCACCAGCACAAACACACATACATGGCGCTCCTTAGCAGTTCAGTCTAGCCACTGAAAGAAACCACACTGTCGGTTGGCGCAGGTTAAGAAGCGCTTGCCTTTCGATGCCTCCTTGCGAGACACCAGCTGCTTCGCCGGCACCCCGCACCCGCACATCGCACCTGCGCCATCACCCGATTTGTTCACGGAAGCAGCAGCACCGGCACTGCTCTTCTTACCGCCGCCACCCCCGCGTCGACCGGAGGCCGCGGCGGCGACAACGGAGGGCAGCGTGTATGCGGCGTTGGACGGGCCGCCGTTGCTGCCGTTACCGTTGCCTCCCGCCCCAGCCGAGTTGCTGCCCGCAGCGGGAAAGCCCTTGACGGAGATGTAGTCTTTGATGCGTGCGTCACAGCTCACGCAGATGGTATCCACCGTATTCAGACCCGGCACACCCTGCACCCCACGAAAATCAAAGGTGAGGAGGACTGCGTTGCACGAGGGACACCGCTGCGTGGGACAGGGTTTCACTGCGGTGGCCGCAGGGAGCGACACGAGCAGGCTGCAGCTCGGGTAGCCTTTGCAGGAGAGGAAGTAGCCGTTGGAGCTCGCGCGCAGCCGCAGTTCGTTCTGCCGACACGCGATACACGGCGTAATGCCAATCGACTCGAGACCCTTCGCCAGTGGACAGTCTGCCATGCACTGGAAGCAGCGAAACTCAGCGGTCGCCTCCATGTCCGGCACTACGCCGCTCGTCGACCCCGCGGTGGGCGGGTGCGTGAAGCAGTAGGGGCAGACGGTGTAGGAGGTCTGCTTGTCGCGGTTTGTCACACGCAACACCGCGAACCCGCAAAGCGGGCACCGGTGCGGCGGCGTCACCGGTTCCAGTGTGTTGAGACGACCGTTTGGCACGCGATACGACTTGCTGCACCCATCACACCGCACCGCCCACACCTCGCGCTCGCCGTGGCACTCCACGAGGTCCATCCGGCGGTCACATGACCCACAACCACTCAGGCCGGCGGCTACCACCGTCGCCGGTCCGGTTACGGCTGCTGTTGCATCTGCAAGTGTGGCGTCACGATAATCGCCGCCGGCAGCTGCAGCGGGCCCAAGATGACGCTTCAGCTCTTCATAGAAGGCCGCCGTGCTGGCAGAAAGACGACTAAAGATCTCCTCGTAGAGCTGCACGGCGGCCGCCACCACCTGCTCCTTTGTCGCCCCGCCGTTGGCGATGTCGCCCATGGCCAGCTCCATCTGGGCACGCAGCTGCGGCTGGAGGAGACTGCCGAGGCCTAGTGCCTCGTAGGCGGACGCCAGTGCGATGCCGAGCCGCGTCGGCACCAGCGCCTGTCCCTCACGCCTCACGTATTCTCGGTCGAGGACGGTCTTGATGTGCTGGGCGATGGTGGCATCCGTGCCGATGCCGTTGCTGTCCATCAGGGAAATGAGGTTTGTCTCGCTCAGGTGCGGTGGGGCCGCGGTGCAGCCTTTGCTGAGGTGGACCGCAGACGGCTCAAAAGCCTCGCCAGCTTGGTAGTTTGGGATGAGGGTGTTGTTCCACCGCTCGTAGGGGAAAACATCCAACCACCCGCGCTGGACGATGGTGGTGCCGCCGGCGCTGAAGACTTCACCGCCGAACTCGGCCGACACGCGCGTCGTTGCTGCCACGGCGTCGGGCGACAGGGAGGCGAGGAAGTGGCGCACAATTAAGTTGTACAGCTTCCCGCGATCCTCCTGCGTCGCATTCCACGCCTTGGTGGGGTGTATCGGCGGGTGGGCCTTGTCGTTGTGACCGCCGCGTAGCGGGGGACGCACACGGGTAGCCGTGTCCGCCAACATCGCATGGACGAAGTCCGCCACGTCGGCGTTCGATGTCTGCGCGCGCACCAAATCGAGTAGTTCGTTTTGTTGGAAGGTGTACGAGTCCGTCTCCGTGCGGGGGTAGGAAATGAGACCTTCTTGGTAGAGCGACTCGGCCAGTGTCATGCACCGCTCAGATGAGATGCGCAAGTGCGTGGCGGCGAGTTTCTGCATCACCACCGTGGCGAGCGGAACGGGCGGTCGTCGATGACTTGGGCGCTGCTGCACGTCTGTAATGCGGCCCGTGTGGCCTTCCTCTGCAGCCGTCTGCAACATGCTTTCGTAGACGAGCGTCGCCGCCACCTGATCGTACATGGAGCCACGACTGCTGTGGAACTTTGTGTCGCCGTGCTGGACGCTCAGCGTGAAGAACTCCTCAGGTACAAAACCCTGCTGTTGCCAGTGCCGCCGCACGATGAAGCCTAGCGTCGGGAACTGGCAGGGGCCGAAGCTTAACACCCCAGGGATCTCCTCAAACAGGTGGCGGAACTTGACGGTTTGGTAGCGCGTAAAAGCCGCCCCTATGCGCAGGTCCATCTCTTGACGCGCCTCCACCGCCTCCGAAAGGCGCTTATTGGGGGCCTGCAAGTTGTGCACGGCGTGCAGCAGATCGCGGGAGGTGAGGGCGGAGAAGTGAGCTCGCTTCACCTGCACACGGGGCCTTTTGCTCTGCACGACTTGCATCACCTCAAAGCAGATGTTTTCGCCTTCGCGATCGCAGTCCAGCCACAGGACGAGGGTGTCAGCTCGACTTGCAAGAGCCTCCAGGTTCTTCTTGACCGGCTCGAGGTCGGCGCGTACGTACTTGGTGATCTTTGCGCTGAAGAGACCCTGAAATGGGTACGAGGCCCAGTTCTTGGTGTTGGGCGGAAACTGGTCCTCCATGAGATGGCCGGAGACGGAGGTGACCAACATCGTTTTGCCTTCAAAGCTGAACTCGAATACAGGGTTAAAGCGGGACAAGGAGGCAATGGTGTGGCAGTTTCCGCCACAAAGGCTGTGCGCCAACTCCTTCGCAACGCTTGGCTTTTCAGCCACACTCAGCCACGTCGGCATTCTGCGGTATTGCCTGCGCTTAGGAGACTACGTAATCGTTTACGAGTATTATAGGGATTAATTTAGAGAAGAGCAGGCAGTGTTTGTTCCTTTAAACGAAGTTGGCTTGATCTGCATTAATGTCAATCTGCGGAAATGTCTCTATGCTTCTGTGAGCGTGATAAGTTCTATGCGATAATAATAGGCGAGAGACAAAAGGTAAGTCGTAAGGACTAAAATGGCAAATCGTGATGGATCGCTCTTCTATTTCTTCTTTGTGGCGTGCATGCGTGTATGTACAGAGAGGTGATTATAAAACTTAGGTGCTCTCAGCTTCTCCAAATTGAGCTTTTCCATTCTTGCTTGTTGGCACGTTTTTGGTGGTCCCCGAGTGTGTGATCTCCCTTGAGAAGGGGGGGGGGGTAGAGACGAATGGATTGCGCTCACCACTAGTAGAATAGCAAAGGGAGAAAAAAAGAAACGAAGGAGTGAGAGGGGGGCGAACTTGGGCTGCGCGCGTCGTGCGGGAAGGCGATCCGCAACCGCGATTTAGCAAATTAACAGCTTTAGGTGCTCTCCCCTTTCTTTCAAAGCGAGCAAAAAAAAAAAAGAAAACATCGAACAGCAGCAACACAAACGCACACAACATCGTTACACTCCACGCGGTAGAAGTGAAACGATGCGGAGAACGCGCGCGCCGAGCCAACAACAGACCGCAACAGGAAACAAACAAAAAAGCACAGTAGCACCGACAAAGAACTCCGCATGCATACGCACCTGCCATATCAACAAGACAGTCGCGCCATCGCAACGTTGGAGAAGTGTCCGGAAGCGATGAATGCCAAAGAAAAGAGGTGCTCTTCGATTCACCGCACCGCTACTGTGCAGAGCAGTCCACATCTGCGCGAACACCGCTGCTGAAGAACAGCGCGCTTTTTGATTACCGCTTACACACTGTTTCATTGTCTTTCTCTTTCTTTTGGCATATCAGAGACAAAAAAAGGTAGGATAAAACATCAGTCACACGTCCCGCTTCACGACTGGGATACACAATGCACAGGAGACAAACACCGAAAGAATCAGGATGGTACAGTCGATTATTGCTATCTCGGCCTACGCGAGAGAGAGAGAGACCGTGTGTGGCCGCCCGTGAATATGAAATCGTCTATACAACCTCCGTACCTTCTAGCATTCTGTCCTTTCTACGTCAAACATCGGAGCTAGTCCTTTTCTTTGCAGTTAAACCCTTTCCCCTCCATTCGTTTCTCTCTTCTTTTTTTTAAGCAGCACCGTCTATTTTCCTTTTTGGATGATTTCTTACCTAAGAATTGGCCACGGGTAAATCAAAAGTTAAAAAGCAGCGGAGAAAGCGCGCAAGTGCTTGCGTGCGTTTCCGCATAATGCTGAAATGCTCCCTTTTTAATTCCTTTTTCTTTTTTTTTACATTTTGCAGCTTTGTCGTAGCGTCACTTCTCATTTTCCTCTTCAAAGAACGATCTTACAGAGAGTGAAAAAAGCCATCACGCCACAAAGGAGAAGAGAGATAAATCACGGTGTTGCAGGAGCGAAAAGAGAGATATGGGAGTTTTTCAAAAACACCCATGAAAAGGGGGGAGGGGGAGGAGGGGAAGGAGAAGAGAAGAACACCCACGTTGCCATTTAGTCTCCATAAAGATTTTCCTTGTTTGCTGCAGCCGTCTGAAGTCGTCACCCACCATCGATGTCTCTTCTCTACCCATCACCTATTCCGTCACATCTAAAAAGAAACACAAAATTATAAGAAAATCGCAAATCAGCGAGGAGACGCAGTCAAAAACACAAAAGGACAGCTTTCTAACCTAATAAACATAATCGTAAAAATCTGCCTCTTTCTCCATTGTGTGATCACTTTCTCAGAGCTTTAATGTATGATGAAAAAAAGAAAGAAAATATTTATTTTGCACCAACGAAAGAAGAGAGGGTGTGCAATATGAAGTTGAGCATCCTCTCTTCGATTCGCTGCGGACCGGCGCTTCCTCTTCTCTCAGTTTCTTTGCCACACCAGTGGCGGGGATCTCCTCAAAACGAGATCATCATTGCCATTTGCTTCTGCATTTCTAATGGTAGTCCTTCTCGTCCCACACAAAACAAAAGCACAAAAGGAAAAAAAAACATATAGAGGTTGGCGCCTGAGCGCGCGTGTGTGTTTGCGAATAATGAACAAGCACACAGGTAAAAATAATAACTCAAGAAAAAAAAAACCACGGAACGAAGATAAACGTAGCTCGGTAAAGGCGCTCGATAAAAAGGGTGCGGCACTGTTTGACGTGCGACACTCTGCCACAAAACGGAGAAAAAGAAAGAAAGCGAGTGCTGGCAATCGATGTCGCGTAGAGAAACGCCAAGCTCACAAACGCATGTGTTGTCCATTCGTCGTGTTATCATCGCCGTGTTCCTCACGCAAGAACACCGGCGCTTATACTCCTCCTTCATACGAACGCAGGCCGAGGTGCCCATCGAAACGGGTAGGAAGGCGAGCGTGCGAAAGAGGAGCGTTATACTTCATTGCGAGCACGGAGCAAAGAACAAGAGGTGGTAGAGCTAGAGAAGGAAGGAGGAGACCGAAAGCGAGAACGGCGTCATCAAGACAACACCCAGGAAGTCAAAGTAGCGCGCGCCGCACTTTTTTCTTCAAAGGTTCTTTTCTTTTTGGCTGCCTTTAGAGCTGGTCGTCGGTCCACAGGTTGAGGTTCTCGCGGAGGAGACGCACGATCGTGTTCGACTCGTGGTAGGCCTCGTCGTCGAGCGTCTCCAGCTCCGTCACGGCCTCGTCGTAGGCCTGGCGAGCCAGCTGGAAGCCTTTCTCGTGCTCCTTCATGATCTCGTAGTAGAAGACGGAGAAATTCAGCGCCAGACCGAGACGAATGGGGTGCGTCGGAGCAAGGGACGAGTTGGCCACATCCGTCGCCTTCTGGTAGGCGTCGAGGGCAGCCAGCTTCTGGCCATCACCGGAGTCGATCTCGGCGTAGTAGCGGTGGTAGTCGCCCTTCATCTTGAGGTAGAACACCTTCGCCTCACCACCCTGCGCCGCGGGGATCAGGTAGGTGTCGAGCAGACTGAGCAGGTCGTCGCACAGCGGGGACAGCTCCGCCTCTAACTCCTTGCGCATGTTCACCACCAGCGGGATCGTCGCGGTGTTCTCCTTGGCGTTCTCACGGCTCTCGATCGTTGTGATCACGCGCCACGCGTTACGGCGCGGTGTGATGACGTTCTTGTAGGCCACCGAGAGCAGGTTGCGCTCCTCCGTGTCGAGCTCGCTGTTCAGCTTCACGTACTTGCGGATGCACAGTAGCATCTCATCGAAGCGCTCCGCCTCCTCCGCGAGCTTCGCCATGTAGATGAGCTCCGCGAGGTCATCGGGCAGCTTGATCTCGCTTTGCTTCGGGACGACCTCGTCCTGAATCGTCGCGTTCTTCCACTTGATGGTCTCCGTCATTATGGAAAGATGAGAAAAGGAACGTGAAGGGCGAGGTTTTTTTTTTGAATAATAAGCGTGTAAGAGGAATAGAGAAGAATATGGTAAATACTAACTGGAAACCAATACGTCAACAGGTGAAGAAGCGGGGCGTTGTGTGCGTAAGAGACGGACGCAAAATGAGTAAGGAGGAGTGACGGTGGAGAAGAGGAGGAGAACAAAGAAGACGAAGAAGAGAAATGAAATGGTTCCGCATGTGCATCTTATTAGCCCTGAAAAAAAAGTAAAACAAAAGAAAAGAAAAGAGAGAAAAGCGACAGGTTAAGTCAAAACCATGTTCGTCTACATCCTTAAAAAATTTAAAAAAGAGCTTGAAAGGTAGCCATTTTTCTTTTTCTTCTGGAGCTGAGATGGTGTGACACCGGGAACGGCGTCGGGGGCACTGACGCAGTGTTGCACAAACTCCATGGGGGAAAAAAAGTTCTTTCTTTCTTGAGCTTTTAATGCATGGAGGGAAAGGATGAGAGGCGTGGGCGCACAGCAAGCGCAAGCAATAAAACGTACTGCTATCACCATTTGTAAAGCGGCACGTCAATGCAGAAAGCCGCAGACACATCATTAGAACGCTTGTATGCCCACCCATTCCATAGACACAACAAACCTCACCACGGTTTTATGGTTCAATCTAATGACACACATCGTTGTCTATTCAGTAGTCCCCCCAAAAAAGAAGGATATCTAACAAATGAAGCCATCTACGTTGTGCACGTAACGCGTCAGTGATTAATAGCAGCTAAAGCAAGAAGCAGAAGACGGTAGCCAAACGCTCAGCGCGCCAGCTGGACAAGACGGGCATGCAAGGCCTCCGTCTGCTCCGTTTGACTGCGCAACATGCCGATTACGTCGTAGCCACCTCCGTACGGAGAGCTGCTGCTCGTAGGGGCTGGCACCGTCACCGGCGGCTCGCCCGCGCCCGGCAACGTAATGCACCGCCCAGCACTCGCGCGTGATGCTTGATAGACTTCCGCTTCCTTCTCTACCAGCGCCGTCATCAGCTTGCGACGCAGACTGTCAGCGCGCGCGGCTTCGCTGGTACACTGCTTCTTGTACGCCTTCAATTCCTTGCGGAGGACGCGCACCTGCCGCGCCGCCGCCTCCTCCATGTCGTGCAATTTCGACTCGCACTGCAGCACGGCCCGGCGGCTGCACAGGGCGTCCTCGGTCGCGTTGTCCAGTCGCACCGTCAGCTGCTGCACCTGCAAGGTGACTTCGTCGTGGTGGACGAGCGCCTTTGTGAGATCGTCGATTTGCTGCCGCGCCGCGGTGAGCTGGTCCGTCACGGAGCCCTTCTCTACAGTGAGCCACGCTTCCTGCTGCGCCGCCACGTCCAACTGTCGCTGCAACTCTTTCACCCTTGCGGCGAGTGCGTCGTAGCGCTCCTGCGCTGCCGCGAGAAATTGATCCTTTTCGCGCAGGTCGTTGTTGCCCTTCTCCACGTGCCAGCGCAGACGCGTGTTCTCCTCCTTGAGAATCGTCTGCGCACGACGGAGCGCGCTCATCTCCGTCAGCGTCGACTCCCGCACGCGCTGCACCTGCTGCTCCCCGCTGGACTGCAGCTTGCGTGCGCGCGCCTTCTCCTCGGCGAGGCTGCTTTGTGCAGCGGCGACGTCGCTCGTGAGGGCGGCGACGCGCTCGCTCAGTATGTGGCGCTCCTCGACAACCTCCAGTTCTCTTTGGTCTAACTGCGCTTGGTGGTCTTGTTTGAGCTGCGCAAGTCGGCGGCGGGTGTCCTCGACATCTGTGCGGAGTTCCTCTACTTGGTGCTGCGCCACTGACGCCGCCGTCGCGTAGCGCTCTTTGAGAAGCGCTGCTTCGTTCTGCAGTTCGGTTGACCGCCGCACCGCCGCGCGCATCTCTGCCACCTCCGCCTCCATTGCACGATAGCGCTGCTCCAGCTCTAAGTTGCGACTTTGCTGCTCGCGTAACGCGTTGTGCGCTGTCAGCAGCTGCTGGCTGTGCCGCTCTCGCTCTTCAAGCAGCTGCGCGTTGACGGTGGCGGCGCGCGCCTCCAGCTCTACGACCTGCCTCTGCGACTCGCGCAGCCGCTGCCCGTCGGCAGCCGTCTCCACCCGCTTCATCATGTCCTCCAGCTGCTGCTTCAGCTGCTCCACTTCCTGGCTGTGTTCCAAAAGCGCATCGGCAGTGCCTTGGCGAGCAGCGGCTACCTGGGCTTTGAGATGCTCGACGGTGGCCGACGCCGCGCGGTACCTGTCGCGAAATCCATCTGCTTCTTCGAGCTCTCTCTTCAACGCTGTCAAATGTTGATGCTGTTTCGCTTCCCGTTCTGCTGCCTCCGTCAGCTGCTGCTGCCGAAGCTCACACACGGCCTTGGTGTTCTTCGTCTCGAGCGCGAGTGCGTTGTACTTGCCCGTGAGGGCGGCAAAGTTCTCCTGAAACTCCGAACATGTTTGCAGCAACTCCGCGTAGGACGCCATTACACAATAAGAAAGAAAACGAAAAAAAAATGGAGGAGATCTAGAAGAACAAACAAACCAGATATATCAAGAAACGACCGCTAAATCCCCCAAGAGGCGACGGGACGCTTCCGGCAGTGTGAAAATCTGTACAGCCGTTTTTCTATGCCTCAACAAAAGGAAAGAGCCGCAGTTGTAGAGAGCTGTCTATGTGTAAAAGTAAGAAGTGTGCGTGCAAGAAAGAGAAGAGCGGAGTCGAAGCGTCCACCCTATGTATCGTTGTATTAAAAATAGTTCAGCGTAGTTTTGCAGAGTCTATGTATGAGGGGAACAAATAATGTGCTTTATGGTTGCGTGCTGGAGGTGTGCAGAGAGTCGGCCGTGCACCGGACTGGAAAGGGAGTAAGCACGATGCAGAAAACCGACGAGATTTGCGCTACGTACCTCCGCGCGTGCGTCGTGTGTTCGGAAGGAGCTCCGGAGAAAAGAAAGGGCTCTTTCTCAATTTTTGTTAAAGAGAGATAAAGCAGTTGCACGCCAAACAGAAACGTGCGCACAAGTCCAAGGCAGAGACGAGAAAAGGTGAGAGCTAAAAGCGGAAGAGCAAGAATTGAAACAAGAACAATACTAATAAAAACATGAGAAAGTACAACCCGTGAAGAAGCGGCGGTACCTGTGGCATGAAAACAACCAAAAATTGGCCGTGCACCACCCTGCAGCATAAAACCCAAGGATTGTTTCCTCTGCATTAACGTCCGTCTAAAGCCGTGTTCACGGCTCTTCTTTTTCCCCTTTTTAACGTGGGTGTCGTGAGTGAAACTCTTTGGTGTGTTTTCTGAGCTGCTCTGGCAACGAAAGTAGCAGTAGTTTCGTGCCCGTCTGTAAGACGCGACTCCATCATACGTGACCACCAAAAGGCGGCCAACACAATGGTCAGGGGAGATTAGCTCTCGATAAACGACGCGACGCGAGTGCCAATAGCGCTGCCCACCGTCGAACTACTCGCCACCGTCGGCGCCGGCACCACGCTGCTGTCTGCCACGTAAAGCCCATCAACGCCCTTCACACGCAGCTTTGCGTCCACGACAGAGTTGATCGCACAGGTGCCGAAGAGGTCCCCTCCGCTCTGCACCGCCTCCGCCAGGAAGGCTGCCGTGTCACGCTGCGTCGCCAGCGCGGTACGCGGCCGATGCAGCGTCGCGTTGTAGGACCAAAAGGGGCCCACGTTTTCTTCACGCTCATTCACGTGGTAGACGGAGCGCAGAGTGCCGTCCCGCGAGGTGAGCAACCCAACCCATTGGACGCCTTCGTCCATCGCCAGCACATCTTCCTTCGTCGCCAAAAGACCGCTTCGAAGCACCACAGCTGTGGCAGCGGACCCAGTGCCTTTCCTTTGCTGCTGCTGCTGCTGCGACGCGCCGTAGCGGACCTCGCCGCGGCTAGACGGGTAGTGGTGTGTGACGCGCATCGTGAAGCCGTCGAGCGGCCAGCACGACGCCCCGTCCGCCGTACCCATCTGCGGGGTGCGGAAGAACTGCAGAGACAGGTCAGGGTGGTCGCGTTGCGGCTGCGAACGCACGTACGCGACGCCCTCCAGGAAAGAGGTGAAGATCCCAGTGCGCTCCTCTGTGTACTCGCGCCATTGCTGGACCAGGTAGGTCACGTTGCGCCAGCTGATCGATTTGCTGAACACGTTGGCCGGGTTGCCGATGCGGAAGATGAGGTCGACAGTGGTCGTCGTGATGAGGTTTTGACCCACCGAGGGGAGATCCACCACGGCGCCCTCTGCGCCAACGCCGCTGCGCTGCAGCAGCAGGGGACTGCGCAACGCACCGGCGCATACCACAACATGCGACGCCGCCAACTCTTGTGCTGCTCCCTTGTGCACGACCTCCACTCCACGCACTTTACCAGCCGCGCAGCAGATCTTCTCGACAGCGGTTTCGGTCAAAAGGTCGAGCCCGCGAGTGCGGTGCTTCGACTCCTCCACGAGCGCGTCAAACACCCCCACCCGTGAGCCGTGCTTGATGTAGCTCTGCATCGCAGAGAAGCCGTCTGTGCTGCCGGCGTTGAAGTCGTCGGTGGCAGGCACGCCGGCCGCCTCGCACGCCTCAAAGAAGCGCACGTTCATGCTGGCGTCGAGGTTGCTGCGCTGCACGTCGGAGATCGGCAGCGGGCCGTTCGCGCCGTGCACCGCCGACCCGCCGCGAGCGTTGCTCTCTAAAGATTTGTAGAAGGGTAGAAGCGTCTCAAAGGTCCACGCTGGGTCCTTCCATTGCTCAAAGTCGTGCCGCGTTCCGCGCATGTACTTCATGTCGTTGCACAAGCTGCTTCCACCAAGGCCGCAGCCAACACAGTAGGCCAGCGAGCGTCCAGCTAAGTTTTTCTCCGGCACGCAATAAAAGGTCCGCAGAAACGGCCTGGCCTTACGGGCAGAGGTAATGAAGGGTTGCACGGATGGAACGCGCATCACTGGCGGCATGGAGGCGCGAGTGCCCTGTTCCACCAGCGCGATGGAGGCGCCGGGGTGTCGAAGCGCGCACGCACGAGCGGCGGCGCACCCGGCAGCACCGGCGCCGACGACGACGATGTCGTATGCTCGCTTCATCCTCGACGCGTGACCGCTATTGCGGCTGATTGAAACAAGCAAGGACGTGTTCCACTCCCACAGGAGGAGGAGATGCGAGGCCCTGCAACTTGTGCTTTAATGTGTCTTTCTCTGCTGGACTTTGGCGTTTGAGGTCCCTCTCGAATAACACGCGTCGCCGCAGATGTGAGGACAATGGGCGCGCTATTCCCCATACCTGTGCAGAAAGCAGCAGCAGCAGCAGTTCACACGGCAAACAACAGCAAAACGCGAGAGAAATAGAGAGAAATGACGCATGCTTTAAAAAAAAGAAGTCGTCACACCTGAGTTTGCAACGCATACGCCAATCCTAGCGATTCATGGGCTTGCAATGAACTGGTTTGACAGGAAGAAACAACACGCTCGTGTGTGTCGACTGCTCCCCTGTCACATCTGTCCCTCGGCTGTGCGCAGCAACGGGGGGAAAAAAAGTGCGCCGTTGGCTTCTTTAAACGCATGCTTGCCACAAGAGAGTGCATCTTTCTTTTTTTGGAGATAAGAATGGAACATGTGAACGATCAGCATCATAACAGCACCACAAACCAAGTGAGCAAACAACTGCATCCCCCTCCCCCAAAATCGGCAAGCCACCAGAAGAAAAAGAACGTTAAAAAAGAGGACGATTGGACGGGACCAGGACGCTCTTCACTGCGAGCGGTGCGGATAAAAACACAAACAGACCCGTACAACACTCCTTCATGACTTCGTTTCCACCTTCTTCTCGCTTGTTTGCGACTCCGTCACAAGCGGCGGGCGTTCTGTGACTTTGGTGCGATCGGAGGCGAGCAGCACAAGACCGTGGGGCTCCTCATACCCGTTTGGGTCCTCGCGAAGATGCCTGTGGATGTCGCAGAGATGCCCGGCGGTCCACTTACGAATAATCCGCACCTCGTCCATGTCCGTCTCCAACAACTTGCATTGCATTTCAACATTCTTCTTGAAGCGTTGGACGTGCTCCTCTGGCGGAGGCGGCATGCCGGGCTGCTGCGGCAGCTTCTGCTCCCGCAGTTCGTCAATCTGATGTAACGTGTACGTGTTCACGTCCTCGAGGCAGTCCACGCACTTCAGTCGGTTTAGTGCCTTCTTGTGGCTGTTCTGCGCCTGCACGATGCCGATGCCAAGTCCTCTGACGCCCTGGCGGGCAATGACTGTCGTGAGAAGGCCCGTCATGAAGCTGACGGCGACGCAGCCGATGGGGTGCCGCCGCATCCAGCCGAACCTCTTGCGGCCGAAGGAGAGCAGCGTGAAGCCCGTCGCGGCGCCCATGGCAAGGGTGACGTTCATGGTCATAAAATCGTACCTCCAGCGGCCGCCCTCCTTGGCCCGTACCGCGCTGGTCAGCAGAGCGTAGCGCAGCATGCCGTAGCTCGTTGCCATCGACATCACCTTCTCTTCGTCAATGAGCACGTAGCCGCCGTGGATGTCCAGCGGCACGGTCTTGCCTAAGTACCCACTCATCATGGGAACGTTCCAGTAAGTGAACTTGTGTGGCTTCAACCCCACCGCCACGAGGGCGTCCGTGCTGAGTAGCTTGTAGCCTTCGGACATATCCTCGTGGTAGAGCGAGATGTGGGTGGCGAGCTGGTGGAACTGCGCCTTGCCGATGAAGTAGAGACTGTCCATTTTCACAAACCGCGCGCTCTAGAGTTACCGTCTTTTTAATGGGAGAAACAAAACGAAGAGGTTGTATTCCAGAAACCCGAGCGGCCCACCTGTGAAGCAGGCGCAACCACGGGACGTCTCTCTCACACAATCTTTTGCTTTTTTGATCCGTGTTGGACTGGTGGTTGCGGTTCCAGAGAGTCGCTCCGCCGAGTTAGTAGCGAGAAGACGCATAGAGAAAGAGCGAGAGAGAGACGTTAAAGGGAGAAATAGCAGTAGTGATACGAGAGGCACAAACTCAAAGATAGCTCAGAGGAGATGCGGTATTACTATTATCGCACGGGTCAAACCGCCTTAAAAAAAAGGCTGCGTAAAGACTAAGAATTCGTTTTCATCATGGTAGAAGCTGCAAGCCGAAGTAGCGAGACACTTATTGTTATTATTTTTATGGGGTTCGTGTCAGTGTCTGCGTTTCTTGTGCGCTCTACGCGGTGACATACTTGGTGCCTGACCCAGCAGGAAAGATCAGAGAAGAGGAGAGAAAACCAAACAAGCAGACCACAACACTCGTAAGGATGACCGTTGTGAGGTGCAAGAATTTCAAACAGAAACACAAATGCGCGAATTGCTTCTCTCGTCGTGTGTGCACTTCATTATTCCTCATGGAAGGCGTGCGCAGCAGCAACAAAGCCAAAAAAAAACTACAAAGACGGAAACAACACCTGCGGGGTCTGTCAACAACATCATCACTCCACCACAACTATTCAGGAAGGCAACTCGAATATAATAGAGGGGAAAAACAAAGAAAGAGGTGCAGGCGCCAAACATCACGAATCAAACAATAGCAACCACCACCACCACAACAACAACAGCAACAACAACAACCGATAGTTTGGAGTGCTCTATTCACTATACCTCAACAACAAAAAAGAATGAGCGTCTTGACGAGTCTACTTCTTGCCGAGCTTGCTGCACCCGAGAATGAGGAGGTTTAGAAAGTAGAGAAGCAAGATGCCACTCACGTAGAGAAACAGTTCCACCGTCTGGCTCAGCGGCAGGAGGCGGATCGCATCGGTGGCACCCTCCACCACGGGCGTCGGCAGGTAGCGCTGCAGCGCCGTCTCGCCCGGCATCACCTCGATTACGCCCCACTGCCCCAGCACCACCTGGTAG
The DNA here is from genome assembly GCF_001293395.1 of Leptomonas pyrrhocoris. Classification (NCBI taxonomy): domain Eukaryota; phylum Euglenozoa; class Kinetoplastea; order Trypanosomatida; family Trypanosomatidae; genus Leptomonas; species Leptomonas pyrrhocoris. Next base: position 219,499 of record NW_015438362.1, read on the forward strand.
TTCACGAGCGTCCCGTCCATATGAAAGGACAGCGACCTCTCCCACGAGTTGCCTGCCATAGTGTACACCGCTGCCGAAATCTTGTTGAAGTCGCTATAGGGCGTGCTCAGCGCCGGGTACACCTCCCTCACGGCGGAGGAGTGGGTGCTGGAGGCGAGGAAGATGCCGGCGTTACGGCGGTCAATCAAGTAGAGCGCCGCGGTCCCGGCGTGCTGGTTCACCTTCAGCGACTGCATCATCCACGTCGCGGTGGTGTCGAGGATAACCGCACGAGACACGAGTCCTCTGCTGTTGTGCGTGCTGGGGTAGACGTAGCTGACAGCCAAAAAGACCTCACCGGTGACGGTGTCGTTGCTGACGTACGGCACCGTCCAAAAGCCCGCCGTGACGTTGGTGCCGTCGATGTTGTGTTTCGTGAAGCTGCTGCGCCGCGACGTCGTGAAGTCCTGCGTCTTTGTTTCGTTGGCCGGCGACTCGGACAACACGGGACCGTTGAAGATCGTTTCCAGCTGGTTCGAGTCGGTGTAGAAACAGGTAGTGTCGCTCGAGGAAGAGGAAGAAAAGGTGCAGCCGCACACACCCCACTTGCGTACCGCCGCCGCTGCCGAGGAAGACGAAGAGGAAGAGGTGGTGTTGCTGTCGGCTGCGCTTGCAGCCAACGTGCTGGCACGACGCGCGTGCGACGAAATAACCTGTTTTACCAACACCGAGTCTGACTGAACGATCCCAGAGGAGTCCGCAGGTGTGGGCGTCGTCGTTGTTGTTGTTGTCGGTTCTGCAGTGGTGGAGGAGGTAGATGAAGACGTGGTGGACCCCAGCGAAGAAGATTCTTTCGTTGATGCACTGCTACTGCTCCTGCTCCTGCTACTGCTGCTGTTCCTGGTGCTGCTACTGCTACTGCTACCTTGCGGGCTTGCACCATTGAGGGCGTAAGACATGTAGAGGGAATGGAGTTGCGTACCGAAGGCGTGCTCAATCTGCGCAAAAGCCTCCACAGACATGCTATCCGACTTGGTGTTTGCAGCCGCTTCGCAGTTTCGGTAGAGGCTTGCCGCTGTCTTGGCAACGCTCTGACTCTCCTTCACGATCGAGCCAAGCGAGGCCACCACCTCCGCCACGGACAGCGCCAGCGGCGAGCTTGCGATGAGGGTCCAGTGATCCATCATGGTCAGTGACTGGTAGATGAGGCCGTTCTGATAAAACGACGCGTTGGTGGCAAGCGTGATACCATTGTTGCGGAAGACCGGCTCCGCCAAGGCGTTGACGCGCGGAACCGGCGTGTTGCGCACTCCGTACGGCGTTGCCCAGAAGAGGGTCTCGTTAAAGGAGTCGTAGACAAACTGTCCACCTTCGCTGGTGTTGTAGCGGTTGTCGACGACGACGAGCTCCATGTTCGGTGTGGCGGCGCCGTTCACCGTGTCCATCAGCTGCTCCACACTCACGTCCACACCGGCGAGGGCGGTGGGGTAGCCCGCCGTGCTGAAAGCGATCGGGAGTAGGTAGCTGATGGTGCGCACCCGCACGTCGGAGAAGATGCGCTGCGTCATGGACGGGCGGGTCCACACCCCGGTCGCTGCCAGCGCGCTGCCTTTCTTCGCCGTCGACACCACGTTCAGCAACTCCGGCATGCGCTGCTCCACGTAAACGCCCGCGGCGGTTTCGTTGCCCCCGTCGTCGGGGGTCGTGCCCGAGTCGCCGGATGACACGACCCACTCACTCGCCACGCTGCCCGCGGTGACGTAGTAGCACATGGGGTTCCTTTTGCTCTCCGTGGCGCACCCAATCTGGCCCCAGTGCGCCGTCAGCGGCGACGACGTCGCGCTGGGCAACGCGTACACGACGTAGGTTCGCGTGTTCGACGTGAAGGTGGACTGAAAGCTGTTGACGAGGGCGAAAAAAGTGGTGTTCACGGCGGTGTGGATGTCGTAGCCGAGCACGCCGTCCCGGTTGTATGACCACCCCACCGTCTGCGCCACCCGCTCCAGCGCACGCAGCTCCTCCGTGAAGGAGACGACGGCGCTGCGGAGTGTGTCGGTCGGCTCCAGACCGGGGTGCGCCTTCACCGCCGCGTTGACCACCTTGACGACTTGCTGCTGCGAGTACTTGAAGAAGAGAAGAATAATTGCGGTGGTGAAGAGGAGTCCCATCACTTTTGGGTTGCGCACAAAGTACTGGAAGATGCCGTTGATGTAGCGAATAAAGAGCGCACCGCAGTCCCAGGCAGTCAGCGCGATTTCCTCCTCGCACTCGTCATCGGAGTAGATCGTGTTCTTCATGATCGGGTAGACCTCTCCCATTGTGCGGCGGCGCTGTCGGCTGCGATTGCGCACATCGAAGGGGTCCGCGGTGTCGGGGGAAACAGTCACGATGGTGTCCATTTCTGCGTGCGACGCGCCGTCACCGTTGTTGTGATGATGCGTGTCATTGTTATCGTTGCTGGCGGCTTCCACCACAACATCTTCTGCCCGCTTGTTGCGCGGCGCACATTGCGCTTCCGCACGTTGGCTCTCCTCTGTGCTCGTCAGAGGCACCGGAGAAGGAGTGTACGACACCGCGCCTCCCTCAGGCGGGTTGGGTGCGTTGTTCGACAGCATCTTGTTGAAGATCCAAAGATAAAAGATCACTCTTACAGGATGCGTGCTTGCTTCATATAGAAGGCAACTTGCGTAAGAAGAAAAACTGCAAACGTAGGCGTGCTCGCATCCACGCGCAGCCCTAAAATATATAAATATGATGTCGACGTACCGGTGCGCAGGTAGAAAAAGAAAAGACCAGAAGAATGCGTTGAGTGTGTATAGAGACGTACTTCGCTCCGGGGCCGTGGTGCGCAGAGAGGGAGACGCAACGACGTAGAGGAAAGAAGAAGAGCAGGTTGCAGCAACGACACTCTCTGCCTAACACAAACAAAACAGACTGACACGGCGAGACAATTCAGAGCCCGCCAAATAAGAAAATAAAAAACGCGCACTTCGTTTCACGTCTTCTGCTTAGTGCAGGTTGCAGGAGCAGCTGAGCTTTCTTGGGGTTGCTTGAGAGGAGGATATATAAGTTTTTCGCTTGATGTGTGTGCGAGTACAGAGTGAGACCGCCACAGCAACACAAAAACGGAGACGAGCCGCCAATGTATTTCGTATACGAAAGTCGGGGAGACCCCCCCCCCCCGTGCACTACAGCGGCAGCAAAAGAGCGCGCTTTGCGTCATGAGAGAGCAGCCGGATGCTCACCGGCGACCGCCACGCCAGCACCGCTACCGTGGAACCCGCAAAGCGCAAATAGATCCAAATGGAGCACCAACGCGTCCAGCACCCCCACACCCCATCGCCCGACGACGAGGCGGCCATGGTCAGTTTGGTGGAGTGGATAATCGTGCGGATGTGATCGATGAGCCCAGGCCACACCTTCACCAGCGAAGTGCCCTCCACAACACCACCGACAAGTCGAAGTCGAAGGACCAAAACGTTGGGGGACGCGTCAGAAGTTGGCGACAGCGACGCCGCTGCGGTTGTGTACTGTGCTTCGTGTCGCGTGATGTCGCAGGTGGAAAGCCAGTACTCGTCTCTCTCGGTCGGGGTTGCTAAGCCAGCAGTTGTGCGCACCAGCAGATGGCGCACCTCGATGCCAATGGCGCTAGCGCATTGCAGAAGGGATGCGGAGAACGAGGAGGCGGACGGAGGAGGAGGCGTCGCAGCTGCACCAGGAGCATCTGTGCTGTTCATGAGTGTCGGCTCGGCGGGCGAAGACAGACCCGCTGCTTGGCACCGCTGCGCTTCTAGTATGACCACCAATAAGTTTTCCTCCCTCCACACCGCCACGTCGCACGGTCCTGCACCGGGCAAATGACACCGAAAAGAGGAGTTGGCGATGGGGGCGTACAAAACCAGATAGAACTTGACTGCCTGCAACACCCTGCAGGAGAGACGGCTGTCGGCCATAAGGACGTACAAGGAGGGTAGACAGAACACACAGCAACGCGGCAGCTCGTCGGGTTCGGGACGAAGGGCGTCTACCCGCGCGCACGCCCACGCCCGCGGCCGCAGCACACGGTGTACGGCGTCCTCCACACCGCCTAGCTGCCGTCGAGGAAGCTGGCGTGCGTTCACGTGGTGCAATGGGAAGCCCAAGATGGCCTCCCCACAGAGGAACTGAGCCCACTGCGTGGACGTCATAGAGGGGGAAGGAGGGCACGACATCGCCGTCGTGCCCGTCAGCGTCCGCTGCTGTGCAGCGAGCACATCAGAAATGAAGTAGGCGCACTTGGTGAAGAAGGACTGCAGACGTGCACGCCCCTCGTTGACGTCGCCTACGTGAGAGGTAGTCGAACCCGATGCTTCATCAAAAGGCCCTTCAACGGCTTCTGTGGCGCATGGTAGTTCAGTCAGTAAGCGAAGCAGCGTGCGTCCGTAAAGCAGCTCGAATAGGGCAAAGCTCAGCTGCAGCAGCTGGTGCGTCGTCTCCGCCTCGCTGTAGCCGCCGCGCACGTGCGCACTTGCCCAGAGATCAGCAACGGGGCTGCACAGACACACACTGCTGCGTTGCTTACGAATGGTCTGACGATTGCTGAAGCGGACCCCGAAGCGCCCAGCCAGGGAGCTCATAGCAATGCAGAAGCCCACCTGGTTCATCTGTTTGCTGGGATTGGTGTGCGGTGGAAAGAAGAAGAGGATGTTGTCTTGTGCTCGTTCCTCCTTGTCCTGGGACAACAGCGGGCAGTATACGGCGAGGCTGATGAGTGGTGCCGCGCTCAACGAAGAGGAGAGCGACATTTTTGAATGTTTTTCTACACAAAGAGAGTTATTGATAAAAATAGAATGGTAAAACACGAGTAATGTTTCAAGCTGTGTGCTTTAGTTTCCGTTTGCGAGCTGCCGTTTTCAACATTCCTCTTTTGTCAAATACATCAGCTTCTGTGTGCGAGGGTGCAGATAAAACCGCAACGGCAGCATTCGAAAAAAAAAGAAGAAGAGCGTTTAGTTGTCCAAAAGGTCCAGAGGAGGAGACAGAGAGAGAGAGAGCTTAGAAGAAATTCATGGGCTGCTTTGAACCACTTTGCCCACTTCACGGAGATGGTCTGTCTTTGATATTACCTTGCTCTTCACTTCAGCTGCTCACATCACCCATCACACGGTTTTGCACTTGCTTGTAGAGCGTACCATTCAAAAAGTAGCGTCAGTTGAGCGACTACTAACTTCTTCTTTTTCTTCGAACATGTATGTGAAACACCAGCATTCACTTGTACCTGTGCAACAACGAAATAAGCATCAGCACAACGCAGCTTGAAGACCCGCATGCACTATCACCACCTCACCCTCCTTTCACTTATGTTCGTTGCGAGCACCCGCTCCAACATCGTACTCCTTCCATGCATCCATCCACGCCTGCATTGTCTTCGGCCCTTCACGCTGCAACTTCTCCGAGTGACTTGCACGTAGCATGCGCTCTACGCCCTCCTTCAACTCCCTCGTCGCGGCGGGGTGCGCCGTCTTTCCATCCTCTGCGCGCTTCGCGTACGCTTCTGCCGGCACCTGCGCTGTGACGGGCGGCGGCGGCGGCGGCACACGCGAGGCACAGAGCTCCATGACAGCCCTAAAAGCCAGCGGCTCGTAAAGGGCAAGCTGCTGCTGCGTCTTGGGCAACAACATCAGGTTTTGGCGCGCCAGGTCGTTCCGAAGGTGCTTCCAGCCGCTGCCATGTTCGTGGGCGGCGCTGTCCACGTTTTTGCGCACGATGGCGCGCTCCCAGTGCGACTTCTGCTCCACGCGGTATCGCGTTTGCGTGCGCATGAGGAAGGTGATGCGCTTCAATCCCACTTTCTTTTCCAGCCGCGCCCGTCCCCGCAGGAGTCCGCGCAGGCGGTCGAGCTCCGTCGTGGCGCGCCAGTAACGGGAGACGTTCGTGGAGCGAAGCATGGTGCGGCGCCCTTCAAAGTTCAACCCTGTTCAAGAAGGTATCCTACGCACAGCCTTTATGAGGCTTTCTTCTCATGGCATTATACGAGCATTTCCGAACGGAGCAACAGAGATGGTTGGACGGAGCAGCGATTGAGAGATGAGAGCAGGTGCGAGAAAGAAGAGAAGGCGATGTCGTATCCTAAGAGAAAGGAATGTGAACGAGGCATACTCGGGAAGCCAACACACTGCGTAGGCAATTGCTCCCGCATTAATATGGATCTAAACAAAGACAAGGTAGGCAACATAAGGGAATCCAACTTCTCCAGCTGGGCAACGTCCTTTGTTTCCTCTGTTAGCGGATGAAACAAGAAGTGCCCAGTTAATTTTCCCCTCGTTGCTTAACAAAACGAGGCGGGGAGAAGAGCACATACGAAAGCCTCAAGGCAGAAACGAGAGTGCTACGGAGTTGCTGCAAGTCGTTGTCCAACGCGCTCTGATAGAATGTACGTGTTTTTTTTTTTTGGTTACAAAGATGAGGGCTGGAGTGGCGCTTTCAAACGGCCACCGCATCCCACCATCCAGCAAAAGCACAAATCAGTAAAAGAGAATAGCGTGTTACCCGTCACACACTAATACAACCACAGCGAAGAGTGAGAGGAATCATCGTGCCCGCCCCCTCCGCCTCCTTTCGGCCTGCCGTTGCCTAAGGCAACACAAATGACACAAAGTGAAAGTAGATGGGGACCTAGAAAGCGGAGGGCGGACTCGAATGCACAGCTTCCTTATTCCTCCTGGTCCTGGATGTTGAAGTACTTGAGCTTGTACGTCTCCTTGCCGGTGGCGAGGATGCGGATCCAATCGCGCAGGTCCTTCTTCTTCAGGAACTTCTTCGTCAGGTACTTGAGGTACTTCTTGCGGTACGCCATCGTGGTGGTGATGGTGAGCACGTTGTCGTTCATGGACAGGCGGACCTTCTCGGACAGCTTGCCCTTGCGGCCGTTCAGCTTCATGTTGTCCTGGAAGAACTGCTCGAAGCCGCTCAGCACATCCTCGCTGAAGATGCCATCGGCAGCAGGGATGGTGCAGTCGATCTTGAAGACCTTCTTGCCCTTGGCCAGCTGCTTCTGGCGGACGTAGCTGCGGGAGCCAACCTTAGCGCGGACAGCGACCATCTTGAAATGCTCCGAAACGAAGTAGGGGAGGTGATGTGTATGTGTGTGTACGTGGAGGTACAAGAGAACACGCTGTTTTGTTGTGTTTTTGGTGCGATGGGTGATAAATCGAGTTGAGGAGGAGGAAGCACGCCAGGTGTGTTTGGAAGTGTGCGTGGTACAAAGAGGAGTGAGAGGAGGCAACAAGGAGGTTACGTGAGAGGTAGGATGTCCGGTCGAGGGGAGGCACTTACGCTTCTGGCCAACACAACGTGTACGGCCAAATTGTCTTGCCTGCGAGTCTGCGAAGCAGCGAACACACACGTACACACACACATATATATCTTTCGAGAGAGAGAGAGAGGTTAAAGGCGGCTACGAAGAAAAGCAACGCGTGTTGTCTTTACCGCACACACCTCCTTCCCGGCATTTGACCTAGCTACGATTAAAAGCGCGAGATTTCGGAGAAAAGACTACGCAAAGTAAGCCCCACATGTGCTCATGGGGCTGCTCCATTAAGTTCGTCTTGTCGAGGCGTCTCGAGGGAGAAGAGAACAGGCTCCCCTTCAACGTCCATAACAGCAAGAAGAAATGTGATGTCGCACGTAAACGACGCAACAGACGGCGCCACATCCGCACAAACATGAAAAGTGCTTCCGACAAGAATCAACGCTTTCACGAACAAACACCCGCGTCGCCATCCGCCTATGCAGAGCTGCATCGCTGAGGGAGAATTATAGTGAGACACGAGAAACGTGCAATGAACAGCGCGAGCGAAGAGAGAAAAGATCAACATCGAAAACAGAAAAGAGAAATGTGAAGAACGGCGAGCAGCTACACCTTCCAAAAGTCTAGAAAACCAACAACAGCAGCACGCGGCACCTAAAGAAGACGCTACTTGCTGGCAAGAACACACTCGCGAAACGTCCTGCGAATCACGACTCCTCGGTGCCGTCCTCGGGCGTGTCCTCCGCTTCAGCCGCTGGTGCAACAAACTCGGCGTTCTCGGCAGCGTCAACGGTGGAGCGGGCGCCGCTCAGCAGCTGATTGAGAAACACCTCCAGCTCTCTATCCACTGCGCCATTGCTACTGGCACCTTTACGCCCGCGCAGCAAACCAGACGGGTTCGGGTTGTGACCGGGTTGAATAAACCAGCGATAGTACTCGTCGTCGTAAATCTTCTCCTGCTGCGTCGCGATCTCTGTCTTGTTCTCCAGTTTCCCCTCCACCGCCTTATTGCGCAGCTGACGCGCCCACATCTCCACCCCCCGTTCCGCGTCGCGCAGCTTGCTAAAGAAGCGCTCCTCGAGCAGTTCATTCCCTTCCTCGCCGGCCACGCTGTCCGTTGCGTCCTTCGACGGCCAGTAGTTCTGCTGCCCCCTGCCCGACTCATCGTAGACGGCCTTCTCCGCCTTTTTGTACTGCTGCTCAAAGTACTCCTTCGAACCTTCGGTGAAGCCGTCACGGCGCCACGAGGAGGCCGTGTCCTCCCAGGGGTGCCGCGCCATCTCGTAGAAGTTCACGTTCGTCGGCACGTGCGCGTCGCTCCTCAGCGGCGCAACTTTGAGCGTGCCGTCGCTGCTCACCTCACCCAGACCCGCCACCACCTCGTAGCCGCCGGCGTCGTCGACCATGCCAGCCATGCGGCTGCTCTTGTTCGCCTGCAGCACCACATCCAGCTCCACCGCACCATCCTTGTCAAAGTCAAGCGGTGCGGCGAGGGGGTCGAGGGAATCCGCCGTCACCTCCTGCACCGTCCGCGGCGACCAGCGCGGGCGCAGCTGAAACTTGTGCCCGTCCAGCTCCACGTTGCGCTCAAACACTGCCTCGTAGTCGGGCAGCGGCTGTACAGGCAGGTAGGCCTTGTGCACGTTGCGTGCTCGCTCCTCCTTGATGGTCGCCCACTCCTCCGCGGACTTGTCGACGTGCTGACCCACGCCGCAGAAGTCGTCGCGCTTCAGCAGACGAGTGACGTAGCGGTACTCCAAGGCGAGCGTGTCGGCGAGGGAGCGCACCGCTTCCGCGGAACCGTCACCGCGCACCTCCTCCAGCAGCTTCAGCGTAGCCTTAAGGGCGTAGGGAGATTGCAGGAGCAGCTGGTGCTTCACCGCGAACGCCCACTCCGACAGGTAGAGCGTGTTACGCTTCACGAGGAAGTAGATGGGCGGGTAGCGCAGCTTTTCGTTGGGGTCCTCGAGTCCCGGGTCGCTGTGCAGCAACTCCACCAGTTCCTCGTCGTTGTGCACCGGGCAGGTATCAAGGGTGGGCAGGTACCAGCACAGGTCGATGTCGCGATCCACCGGCATCTTCAACGCCGCCCGCACCGCGTGCTTGAGGCGATCTAGCGAGGCGGTGCTCTTCTCCGCGACACCCGTGCCCGTTGTTGGTTGCGTCCGCACTGCAGCAGCTGCCGCAGCATCGCCAACGGGATCGATGGTGAAGTCAAAGTCAATCAGCGTGCCTTCGCAGCCTTCCAGCTTCACGTAGACGTGGCGACGGTGCGGGGCGTTGCGCAAATTCGTGTAGGCCGCGTACTCGCGCTCGCGCTGCTCTCGCCACGTCTGGACCTTGTGCTGGTCCCGGTGCACCACCAGATTCAAATCACCGCGGCGCTCCAGTACGTAGGAGGTGAAGACCTCCGCGGCTTGGCGGACGGCGACCTCCTCCTCCGGCGGTGTCACGTCCCACGGCGAGAGGGTGTAGCGCAGGCGCGACGCCTCCAGCTTGTGCACGCCCTCCGCCACGCTGGACAGAGTGTACGGTGTAGCGTAGGACGGATCACAGGTGTTGTGGCGGTCCGAGTAGGGCAGTTTCTCCATCGCACTCAGCGTTGCCAATATGTCCTCAACGGATGGCTGATCCGCAAAGGCATCCTCAACCCAGCGGGCTCGAATTGGCGTCATGGCGCAGCGCTCCATCGCCGTCGAGTGGGCGTCGCCCTTCATCTGGAAGCACTTCTCCAGCAGGTGGCCCAGCTGCCAGGCCACGGCGTCGTTGTGCATGTGCTCCGTGCTGTCAAACCAGTCCTTGATGTGGTAGGTCATGTCGGGTAGCGTCGTGAACAGGTCCGACCAGCCCAGTCGCAGCGCATCTCCAGCAAACAAGGAGGTACCGGTCAGCATGACGAACTCCGCAAGGCCCGGGTACTTCAAGGAGGTCTCCGGCCGTGCCAGCAGCCGCGTCACGCCGCTGAAAGGAGTGAGACCGCAGTTGGGGCCGTCCACCACAAACTCACTCGCATCCATCAGCCCGGCGTACTTCGCGGCGAGCGCCAGCCCGCATCCGGTGCCGCGGCATTTGCCGTTCACCAGCGTCATGAGCGGCCGCGGACTTGTGTAGACGCGCCAGATCACGGCGGCGTTCTCGCGCAGCACGCTATCCGCGCGCTCCTCGTAGCGCCCCGCATCGCGCAACAGCTCCTGCACCTTCACCTCCGTTTTCTTGCCCGGTGCGCCGGTCTTGACCAGCTCTGCCGCTTGACTGCGCAGTAAGTTAGCCATGGTCAAATCCAAGCCCAACGCTTCCATGTCGGCCCCGCCGCAGAAGTAGTCTGTCCGACCCGACTGGGCGGACGTCAGCACCGTCAGCTTCGAGTAGAGCGCGTTGGTGGCCTTGTCCATCTCCTTGTTCAGGTCCCTGGCGAAGACGGCGGAGAGCACCTGATGACGCCTAGAGTCATTCAGGAAGATCGTCTTGGAGAAACGGCCGTCGTTGCCGGTAAGGGTGTGGCGGTGGTTCAGCGGGTAGGACATGGCCAGCATCATCTTGCGGTCGCGCTCACCTTTAAAAGGAGCATTGATGCCTGGCACGCGGCCGTGCGTCGGGCCCCGTGTTTCCATCTTGAAGTACGCCGTCTCTTGCGTGTCCGTCTGCGTCACCATGGGCCCCAGCAGGCTGTTGGATGGCACCACATTCAGTTTGATGTTGCCTTCACCTGGGCGACGCTTCGAGAACATCTTGTTCCAGTGCTCCGGGTCCGAGAAGACCTTCCTGTAGGGATCGAAGTCGTGCGAGATATCCATGTCAGGCCCCGTCGTCGGATCTTGACCAGCAAACCACTCGCTCGTGTCGCTCTCCGCTCGTGTGGGCTGCAGCGCATCGTCAAAGTCGAAGGCTACGCGCTGGTGGCGGTGCGGCAGACGAGCCTGACCCTGCTCCTTGCCCCAGTGCATATAATCAATAAAGTCCTTGTTCACGCGAAAGCGCTGGTGGGTGTTGTAGTGCGTCAAGAACTGGACTCCAGACTGACGGTTTGGGTGATTTGCGTAGCGTTGGTAAAAGCGGAACTCGATGGGGGTGCCCAGCGGGCGGTACTCGCGGACATCGAGCGCCTTGATGGCGCGTCGTTGCTGTCCGTCGAAGACGGGCGTCGCCCAGGACGAGGACGCAGACGTGCCCACGACGCTGACGAGGTACGCCGGAAGGCACACCCGACGTCGCAGCATTCTTTCACACACTTTCCCAGCTTCCCAATATGCGAAAAAAAAAAATACCGTACCAGTCAACGTTTCACACGTTCTACACGTGCACAATGGCCGTTCCCCTACTGATGCGGTCTTGGGTTTGTATCCTTTGAGCCACGTTCCCTCTTGGTTATTGTTTGGTACGTATGAAGTTGTGCCATACAGAAAGAAAAGGCGACCGTTGGGAAGTACATCCACGTTGAACACAGCAGCAACCATAATGAGAAAGACAGAGGAAGAATACAAAGATGACAGCGCCGTGAGGAGGAACAGGAGGCAGATGCGGCCCCCGCGAAATGCTGTGCTGCGCTACCATCACAACGAGAAGATATGCCGCATTTTTTTTCTTCTTCTTTGTACTGCTTGTTATGCCCATCGAACGTACTTGCAAGCGAGTCCGAGAGCGTTGAGATCCACTTTCCTCTACTTTGCTTTGATGGGCAAGGAAACACACAGTGAAGGAAAGCCCAATTTTTGTGAACAGACCTATCGCAACGGTCTATCGCCAAGCGCGGCTAGGCATAAATCCACCCATACAGCCACAACGACCTCCCAAGAACGAGGAGGTCCAACACCATCCGTCGACCGGACCACAACATCGACAGAAAAACAGAAAGGAAAAAAGAAAAGGAAAGAGTCCGCACACGATATCATCCGCGCCCCACCCCACCCCGTGTGAAACTCTCGCTGTAAATTGAGAGAGTATTCCTTTCTCTCCTCCCTCGTCACTAACGACGAGGTCCCACGGGCAGGTTCTCGAAGGCGTTGTTGAACATGTCCCATTCCCTGTTCATGAACACGCACAGCTCCATGTTCTTCTTGTCGCGCAGCACGTACTCCTTGTCAAAAATGTGCAGCTGCTCAAACGCCATGAGCAACGCAGAATGGGTAATGCCCGGAAGCTGGTTGTACAGCGGTCCGGCCTGGACGGCATCGGAGAGCGGCACCATGCGCAGCGTGTCGCACTCACTCCTCACAAATTCGTGGAGAAGGTTGCGGTAGGCGCGCGAGAGCTCAATCGCGGCCTCGCGCTCAGACCAGATGCCCTCGCGGAAGTCAGGCGCCGAGACGTGAATGACATTCTTCTCGCCCCCGTCGGTGCCCTCTGCCCCGTAGCGGTGCAGCTTCGCGTCGCACACCTTGTCCATCGCCATCACCACATCATTCGGAAACTCCTTCGTGAGACCGACCCACTTGTAGATGGCACCCGATGTGCCCGTGGCCTTCGCGGCGGAGGTGAAGACCTGCATGAGGTCGCACGGGTCGGTGATCACCATCGTCTCGTCTGGCTTGGGGCCTTCCTGCCGCAGAGAGCCCTGTAGCGTCATCTGCGTGCCCATCACGCCGTAGGGGCGAATCTTGATTTTGCGTATGAACTGCTCCTGCGGGGAGACGTAGGTCAGGCGGCGGTAGGCCATGTCTATCGCACCGGCCATCACGACGACGCCGAGACCCACACGTAACCATGGAAAAGGCTTGCGATAGTTGGCGCCGAAGAGATGACGCGGCGCGCGCTTGCGGCCATCTTTGGTCACTTGGCCCTCAAGGTAGGACACCATGGCAGCTCGATTCTCTTGCTATGTGAAGACGCCGTATGAGCCGTGGGGGGGGGGGACTCTTCCTTTGTTCTTTTCCTTTGCCACTGCGTTGCTTTTGCTTCCTCCTTAAATCGGAGCCGGCAGGCGACGGAAACGTCGTCGACAAAGAAACAGGCGAAGAGAGAAAAAGAAGAGTCGGAATTGGACGTCACAGAAGATGCAGCGTCTTCGCCATCAGCAAGCCAACAATAACAAGAAGAGATAGAGGCGCAAGCTCCCCTATCTTTTCGTTACTTCCTCACTGCAAAGTGAAAACGAGCGGAGTGACAGGTTGAAGAGCAGGCAGATTGGTTGCCACGCTACCTTTAAAGCAGCACGTCGGTAAACTCAAAGGTCATTGAATTGGTTTCACGTTCTGTTCGTCTGTATACACGAGAGAGAGAGAGGGAGAGAGAGAAAAAAAGAAAGCAAGTGCGTTTTACATACAGCACAACACAAAATAGAGAAGAGGCACTAAAATTACAGGCGTACGCTACTGCAAAATAAGGAAATTAAAAACAGCTTCGTTGAATCTCGTTGGCAAAGGTTCAGCGCGAGGTGCAACGCTCGCCGGGCAAAACGAAAGCAGAACGAAAAAAAAGTGTAAAGGACAGGCGCTCAAGGGAGTCACATCCACGGAGAGCTCCCTCCGCCTTGACCTCCCCGGCCTCCAAAGCCGCCTTGGCGGGGACCGAATTGACCTCCGCCTGGACCACCGAACGGCTCACCAGGACGACCGCCGGGAGGCAAAAAGATGTCGTCGTCCGGTTCGCCGGGCATGCGGGGGGCGGAACCGGGGCCGCCGCGGCCGCCACCGAACGAACCCCCCCTACCACCTCTTCCCTCAACAGGCACTTGACCAGGAAACATTGGATCGAAACGCGCGTACCCGTCTGCAGTGCCAAAGCCATCTCTATGCGCTGCAGAAGGGCCCTCCTGCAACCCTCTTCCAGGGACAGGAAAGTTGCGTTCATTCATCAGCATTCCTCCGCTGCCTTCGAGACTGCCGCCGGGAACCAAGTCCGCATCCCCGTAGCGCTGTCCATCTGGACGCAGCTGGACGCCCGCAAATCCGGAGGCGGACGAGGCGGACGCCGGGGCAGCAGGAGGAGCGTCCAGTGCCACGCGCCGCACCTCCGCCGGCAACTCGCTGGGGAGTGTCGCGTCCCTCCTCGCGACGCCATCTCTGTCGGTGTGATTGCCGTTCATGATGATAACTCAAAAGCGCGCACACAGACACGAACACGCATGTGCACGTTAATGCTACACTTCGCGTTCTCCTTTGAATTTCAGCAAATACACTATAGCCGCTCTTCGCAAACGTTAGCCCGCGTGAGACTAATGCGTGGGAGTGTTTCGCTGTTGAAGTGTAGAAAAAAAAAGGACGGTAGTATTATATTACAAGAGAGAGAGTAAGAGACGAGATTTCGATAAGGAGAACAATAGTAGATAGAGCTGCTTCGTGTCACACTCCGACAGAGACGTTTCCCTTTTTTCTCCTCCGCGGCAATAACAATAATAATAACAGCAGTAACTTTGTCAACAGTGATCTCGAGAAGGAAAGAAAAAAAGAAACGCGTGGATTAATAATGAAGCCAATTTCGATTGTTATTCGATGAAGCGACGGATATCGGCTGCGGTTGAACGCGGCTTGCTGTACTACTATATTCCAAAAGCGGCTTCTTTTTAGTGTTCAATGAGGTAGTAAGATACGATTATGCATACATCAGAGATTCGAAAGTACGAAGATGATAGTAGTAATAATAAACACAAGAATAATACATTGTAGAGCCAAAGAGGATGTCGCCTGCGGCGGTGGCCGCGTTTGCTGCCACTCATTATTTTCCCTGAAAATAGATTGATCTAAAAGAAGGAAAAAAAGAAGAGCAAAAGAAAGAACCTGCTTCGCGGAAGCTACAGCGGATTGCATGCTAACTGTTGCTTCAGTGATTCACGTTCCTCGCGCAGCTTCTCGCGATCCCGCATGGCTTGTTCGCAAATCAGCGTTCTTTGCCGCGTGACGGCGTTTGCCGCTTTTCGCTTCTCCAGCAGATCTACCACCGTGCGCAGCTTATTGAACTCCGCCACGCGGTGTAGCTGCAACACGGTGTTGGCCTTTTCTTCCTGCTCCTCCTGCTCCGCCTCGCGCCGCCACGCGATGTCGGCCAGCTGCCGCGCTCGTGTGTCTTGGTAGCGCTCCTCATGACGCTGGAGCTTTTCTTGGATCGATGCCTTGAACTTCTCCTCCTTCGCGGCGGACTCTGCGCGAGCCTCCTCGATGCGTTTTTGGTGCTCTGACTCCGCCATCGCCCGCTGTGCCGCCTCGTCTCGGCGGCGGGCGTAGAAGTCCTGCAGACGCGCCTGCGCCTGCGCCTGCCGCTCCAGCGCAGCCACCCTCACCGCCTCCTCGGCCTCCGCGGCGCGCTGCCGGGCCTCGTCTCGTTGCTGCGCCGCCCGCAGCTGCTTCTCCACTTGTAGTCGGTGCTCCTCCGCCAGGCGCGTTTCTCGCATCAGACGCAGCTCCTCCAACTTCTTTTCCTTCTCGAGCCGCTTCTGCTCCAGCAGCGCTGCCTGCTCCTCCAGCGCGGTCGTGTTGCGCTCCATACGCCGGGCCCGCTCCGCTGCCTGTGCCTCCCTCTCCTGATGGAACGCCTTCTGCTGTCGCTCCCGCGCCGCCACGCGCTCGGCGTTGCGGGCCTCGACCTTCGTCATGCGAGACTGCAGTTCCAGCCGCACCGCCTCCTCCCGTTGCTCCCGCTCCGCACGGCGGGCCTCGAGGCGCTCCTGCTGGAGTCTGCGGGCCGCGACCTCCTCGGCCGCCTTCTGGCGGCGCACCTCCGCCGCATCCGCCTCCGCCTGCTGCTGGCGACGCTCAGCTATCGTCTGGTGCTCGTGCATCTCCTTGGCCTGCTGCACCTGCCGCAGCATGCGCATCTTGTTCGTCTCAAAGACGCGGCGCTGCCGCTCCTGCCGCTGCAGCACCACCGTGGACAGCGAGGCCTTCTCTTCGTCGCCGAGGTCGGCATCGGTGTGTGCGTTGGCACTACGCACCTGTCGGTAGCACGTTAAAAGCTCCTGCAAAGGCGCGAGTGCGCAGAGGGATTGGTAGCTGCTCTCCAGCTCCTCGCGCACCGCCTTCTGCCGAGCGAGGACGCGAGCGACACGGTGCTGCTGCAGCTCCGCCTGCAGACGCGGACTCTGTCCTGCAGACGGCGGCGGCGACCGCGCGCCGGCACTTCCCGCCGTGCTGCTGTCAGTGCTGCCGCCGGCCCAATCCTTGAGCGAGACGCCGTGCTCGAGAAGTGTGATGACGGAGCGGGGTGAGTTGATCTTCGCCGGGTGGGTGTCCGCCCCGGGCGCGTCATTGTAGTTGGAGATGGTAGTCCGGTGACGTGGAGGCACAGCACCCAAACGCAGCCACTCAAGATCGAAGCAGGAGAGGTCGAGGTCCAGCGACGTCACGTACTGCGTTGGCGGCTCCAACAGCACGCAGAGTACACGCGCGGTTTCGGCCGCGGAGGCGGCGTCTTTGACTGCCGCGGACGGCAGTGGTGGTACGGAGGGATCGGTGCGCGTCCACCGGACAAAGTTGCTGCGCGGAGGAGTCATGCTCCGTTGCGCGGGGGCAGCGGCATTAGCGGTGGCCGTGGTGGTCTTGGTGAGAGGTGGCGCGCTGCGCATGCGTGACAGACTCGTCATCTGTGCCTTTCCATCCGGCGCACGCGTCTCGAGCAAGGAACGCTGAGAAGGGGGCGTGGGGAATCGAGGCTCAGGAGGGGTCAACGGCTGTCCTGCGTCCACCGCTGCCGCGTCCGCTGAGGCCGCCGCCTCCGTTGCCGTCGCCGTCTCTGCCGCTTCGGTGAGCTGCACCGCCGTGATAAACGACGGCCGCTGCTTGGATGCACTGGGAAGTCGTCCCTCGAATAAAGACTCTCGTGCGCTGGAGAGACGGCCCTCCATGGTGCCTCTTTTCGCTGCCAGGGCTGACATGGCGTTGTTGCTGGTGGCGGGTCGAGAGGCAGCAGCAGCGGCGAATGCTGTGAGCTTGGCTCCCCCATCTACTGATTTCTTGGCGCTGCGAGCGCGGGTGGAATGCTGTCGCGCGAACTCAATCTCCGCCTTCGTCGGCTCTGAAATCGACGGCACCGTGCGGTCGAAGTCGGCGGGTACGTCTTTCAGACCGAGGGTGTTTGTCGTTTCGGGCGTTCCGATGTGGTGTCGTCGCAGCTCTGGCTCGAACTTTTCGTACTCGCTAATATACTTGGAGCGACTCTTCTCATCCGTGGTGAGGCGCGGGATGTTGGGGAGCTGCATTGCGTTGAACACAGACTTTGAGACAGCGGCGCTTGCCGTGCTGACACGGGACATGTTTCAGACTGTAGCTACAGATTCCGCCGCGCGGGAGCGTTTAGGAGATGGGCGGTCTCGGAATGAGGGCAAGGGGAAAAAAAGAAAAAAATAAATGTTTATGCAGGTATGGGTGTTTTACAAGGAATGCTGCTAATGCCTGATCACGTATGTGTCTTGTATGAGCAGCGCCGTTATTTAATAGCAAATATACATCAAAGAAAAGAAAGAAACAGGCCCAACACAG
This sequence comes from Leptomonas pyrrhocoris, assembly GCF_001293395.1. NCBI lineage: Eukaryota > Euglenozoa > Kinetoplastea > Trypanosomatida > Trypanosomatidae > Leptomonas > Leptomonas pyrrhocoris. Next base: position 237,172 of record NW_015438362.1, read on the forward strand.
AATTAGGCAACTAATGAAAAACCAGAAAGAGAATCTGTCAAGAGAAGAGGGTTTTCATGCGCACTCGCTCTTGTTTCGAACTGGTCGTGTTCTCGAAGCAATCCACGAGTAGAAGAAGAATGAACTCTGAGATCCGTAGATGGGCCAGATCCATAAGAATAGCAAACAAAGAAGGGAGAAGGTGAATCTTTCAGCGGAATTGAAGAGTGCAGCGATGGGAAGTGCGCGGGCGCGCCACGCAGACAGAGGGGTGGGGATAAAACGATCACACGATGCATTAAACACCAAATTTCAGAACCAAAAGAACGTCAGCATTTGCTAAGTAAAAAACATATTTTGCAGCATCCGACACAGTTGCGCCGGATTGCTTTGCAATCGAAAGCCTTTTTTTTTGGAGAACTATGGCGGTTCTGGTTACCACATAAGTGACAAAAGGAAGAGCAGCGCCCGCCTTTGAAAAAGAAAGAAGAAAAGCTACTGTACATAAGAGATTCTCGCTTCCTTTACCAACTCCACTTCATGAACGCATAGCGATGAAAAGGTGGATCTTTTCCCGTGGCAAATTAATGGCTGCGGTGAAGACACGGGAAAGCCTTCAGACTTAAGCCCAAGTCGCTCTTTTGTTCACAGCACACGCCACGTGTAGTGACAACAAGACTTTACATATCGCAGCTCATACGTCAACCGTGAAAAAAAGAGAAGAGAAAGAAAAACGCGAGGCAGCAACTGGGAAGCAGAGACAAACGTAAGCTGAAGGAAAATAAAGCATCGCTTTTCTTTCTACTTCCATCTCTCCAGTCGTTATTGGGTGTACAAGTGCACAGCACCGCACCCCTGCTCGTGATAGGCAGCCTTCGACAGGCAGGTGCTGGGAAACACAGAACTGCAGCCCCAAATGGATGCGCCAATCCAGGGAGCAAGACCGCGCTCCGCAAACGCCACGCACGAAGCCTGCACCCCCGTCGGCGCCATTGCCACAATCTCGCGCTGAACGCGCTGCTCGACGCCCTTGAAAAGCGTGTTGCCGCCGCCAAGGACGACGTTTTCGTAGAGCGTCTTCTCTAAATACCGCGGTGCCGCCCCTGCCGCATCACGCAGCATGTCCGTCCATCCTAACAGCATCTTCTCCGATGTGGGGTTGGCGCGTGCATAACCGGTAGGCGTGAAGGGCAGCATGCTTGCTTGTGACGCTTGATCCGCCGTGTACGTGAGTAACCGCCAGTCGAACAGTATCTCCGGCACCTTGTAGGCGTGATCGAGCAAGAAGAGCCGTTGCTGGTCAGGCAGAACGAAGCCGTCGTCCGCAGATGGGGTGACAAAGTCGTCGTCTTCTGCCTGTGTCGGCTCGGCCGTCACGTCCGCCGACACGCGACCCAGGGCCTCCTTCGCCGCCTCCACAAGGTCGCGATCAGCCGAGGTGGAAAGCGGGTAGCCCTCTGCGCGCAACGCGGCGAAGAGCTCATCCGTTAAGACGTCCCCGGCAACGCTGGACAGACGAATCGAGTGGGCGAGGGTGTAGCCCTCCTCAACCGCCGCCATGCAGGTGCGGCCGGCACCACTATCGATGGCTAGTCCGCTCGTGCGGCCGGAGGCGTAAAGCGTGGCGGCGGTGTTCGTCAAGAAACCCACCAGCGGCATGTTGAAGGACTCGTAGAGCAGCTCGCAAAGGCGCTCGCGGTCGCGCCGTGACTGATCGGCGGATTCTAAGAACAGAAAAGGATTCGCTTCAGGGCATACCCGGGCCTCGTCCACGAAAGCACTGAAGAGGAGCTTCTCCAGGCCCTCGTAGTCGCACACGTGCCCATGTTGTATGGGCCAGGTGAGGGCCAACAATCCGCCATCTTCGTACGCCTCATCACCCGCGACGACGTCGAGGCGGTGCTGCAACAGCGTCGGCCGAGGTCGTTGGTCACGGGGCAGACCGACGCAGCTGCGCTGCACCACGCGCGGCGACTCCTCTCCGCTGAACCCGACGCGGGTGTTGCGGGAGCCGATATCAACCACCACACTCTGCATCGTTGCCGATGAACTACTCATCCGCGGACTGAGGGGGGAGGAGAGAGAGAAGTTGAAGGTGAAGGAGAAGGATTACTTGGCAACGCACACGGTGAAACGGGGGGTCATACGTTACGTCTGTGCTGAGATGAGGAGAGAGGAAAGCGGCGACGGGTACTGCGCGCTAAACTAAAGGAAAGATACATAACAAAGGAAAAATGCGTTGGATGAGGGAGGGGGGGGGGGAGGAGAACAAGTAAGAGAGGTATCAGAGCAAAGCAAAACACACACAGAGCAAAAAAAAACGTAGCGAGAATTGCTGCAACGGGCATGTTCACTGTCGGCAAAAATGTACTAAACAAAACACTTTTGATACATTTCCGATGGCGTTATTGTTATCACTGACAATCCGAATAAGGGTTTGCAAAGGGCTTGGCTGCATCGGGGCAGCGTCCCCACGAAAGCTCCGTTACTGAAAAACGGCAACGACATTGCATTCACGCTTCATAGTAGTTCAACGTCAGCTTCACAGCGTGAATGGCAAACCAACTGTATTATTGTCTTCTTCTTCCTTTTACGATATGATGCGTTGCAGAAAGAAAACCTGGAGTGCATTGCAGAAAAGAGGAATAGTGGGAAAAGGACAAGCAGGAAGATGAAAGAGTCACGTACAAACGAATGGGTAGAAAAGTAAAAGGATCTCCACTAAGAGGCACTGCGTTGACCCTGCCGTGATGGGTCGTGTACGTCACACTCTCTCCCTGTTTCGAAAATGACGCCCTTCTTGGTTTCTTCTTCTCTTACGAGTACACGCCCGACGGACTCTCGTAACCCTGAGGGGCGCGAAGCACCTCCGGCCGCTCAATCTCCCTACGTGTGTTGTCCACCGCCTCCTTGTGCATATCAAAAATCTTACCCATTTCGTCGTTGCGCTCGTACTGCTCATGCTGATTCAAACCACCGCTCATCCAGCGGTTTTTGGGCATATTCACCGAGTACGGCTGCTGACGCAGCGCCAAAATGATGGCAATCATGGCGGTCACCATCACGACGCCGAACGCCATAGTTTGGTCCGGGATGGTCAGCATCATGAGCTGTTGGCGCTCCCGCGGTGTGCGCTGCGCCTCTTGAATCGTCGCGACGCGTGCGTGTGCGTTCATGTAGTTGTTGCGGTACAGCATACCCTTCTCAGACGGCCTGCTACCGGGAGAGAGGATGTGCAGGAACGGCTTCATGCGCCGACCTTTGGTGAGGCGAAACATGATGCTCCTATTCGCAGGTGCTTGTGCGGTAGAAGTGCCTTTCCTTTTGATGTGTATTGGCGGCTACGATTGTATGATTAGGGTGACAGAGAAACGGATACTAGTACTACTCGGAGTTCTAAGCGTTTTCCTACGTGAAGAATCAAACGGCTAAATATGGAAGCGGCAACAATGCGGCCTCCTTCTTTGCTATGGCGTTATCCCTTTTGTTGTTGCTCTACTTTCGAGTATTGCGTGGCAAGTTGCGTCGACAGCCTCTTCTACCGACGAGTGTGGGTAACAGTGGTTCTTTTCTTTTCGAGGTTTCTCTCGGATCGAAACGATAGCTACTTGAGATGCAGCACAACACACACACAAGCAAAGGATACACGAAGAAGAGACGGCAAAAGACAAAAGGAGAATGTTGAGCGAAAGACCCTTCGAAGGGACAGCAAAGACACACTTGCTTCCGAGACTCCTCCCCCTCCCTCCCCCTCCCCTCAAAAGATGAGTGGCAAAATGGCATATTATTATCGGGCACCACGCGGCTGATGCAGATGCGGTGATGCTGCCGCTTCTTGTGCGCCGGCGCACTTCACAGCGTTGGAGCGAACACAGAAATGCCCACGTCCTTTACGCCTGTAGCGCGAAACGGAGTAGCTACCTCCTTCGACGAAAGTGGAAGCATACATTCTTTCCTACTAACCTCCTTGGCCTCCTTTACAATTTTTTTCAAATCAATGCGTGCGAAATGCCGTTTATTCTAATAGTATTTGCATTGATAACGCGACTGCTGCCTACAGGATCGACCCCAAGGGGACACCATAAAACAGCAGAAACTCAGAACTCTGTACATGAAGTTGACTAAAAGAGTACTAATAAACATAAAGCGGTGTTCGAACGCGAAAGCCTAAAGACCTCAAAAACAAAAACGGGCTCAACAACAGATAATGTACATGTCAGGCAACAAAGAAAACAAAGATGATTCTGCACTTCAAGACCTCTCAAGAAAGATAATAAACAGTATGATGCATACTTAAGTCACCTCCTTTCTGTGTGCCTTTTGTCCCCCACGTGTCTCGAGCACGCTACAAACAGGAGGTTCTTGGAAATAGAAAGAAACGCCGAGTAAGCACTGACACAGTTAGCGTAGAATATGTATGCTCCTCTTCTCTTCTCTTTTTCCTTTTTGTCTGCATTACATTAAGCCCTTCACTCGCGCCTGGTTCTTGAACTCCTCGATGCTACACTTGCCATCCTTGCTCATCTCATTGAAGACGGCGTCGATGTCGGCGTCCGTCAAGCCAAAGTCGCACTTATGGCACAGCTGCCGAATGTCGTCTAAAGTACGTCCCCCCGCAAAGTACTTCGACTCCACGCCGAGCGACACGTAGTGGCAGGGGTAGAGCAATTGGTGTGCACGAACATCGTCCTCTAAGTTGCCGAGCTTGTTTTTAGAAGGCTGCGCCGAACTCTGCTCGACAGCACAAGTTTTCTCTCCGTCGCTAACGCTCGCTTCATCTGCCGACTGCGCCGCCGTCGCCGAGGACGTAGCGGCGGCCCAGGAGGAGAGCACCTCCTGCACCGTCGGCTGCTCCGTCTGGAAGTGGCTCGCCGCCTTCCCGCTTGCCCCGGGCTGCGCCACCCGGCCTCGCTTCGTCGCATCCCATTCAGCCGGGTCGTCGAAGCCGTAACTCTTTGACTTGCCCAGTTCGTGTGCGACGGTGCTCTGGTAGTCGTTCGCCAGCTTCGACCGCAGCTGTGTCGCACTCTCGCAGCGCACCGCCGCAGCGGTAGAACCGTTTGAGTTCTCCGACGGGCGGCCAAACCGGTGCTGCGTCGGGTCGATGCCGTGCGCATCCCAGTTGTAATTGCGCGACACCTGCTCCCCCGCAGGGTGGATAACGTCCACGGCACGGTAGCCGGCCAGGACAGATTGTGTGGACTCCCCCTTTTCATGGGTAATGCCAAAACCGTGCAGCGGCACCGGCACGGGGTTTTCCGGCACAGGCGCGTGGCCGAGGGGCTTGCGGCGGTTGCTGAGGTACTGCGTCTCGCGCTGCGCGTCCAGCAGCGCCGTCATCTTGTCCGCATACTCCTCCGGACGCAGGCACGCTTCGGCACCGCCAGACGCCGTCTCCCCTTTCACACCGTGGCGCATGTTTGGATCAACTGGTGAGTCCTTCGAGCGGCTCCACGAGCGTGTCGCCTCACCCACGCCGGCGCCGCGATGCTGGAAGGCGCGGATGTGATCGGGGGTGACGAGGCCGTCCGGGTTGAAGCTCGAGAGCAGCTCGGCGACGGTGGCCTCACTGAAGTCGCCGTGGACACCGGCGGGGCGCAGCTGCGGGGCGATGCGCTGGAGCCGCGACTGCGTGTTGCTGTAGGAGGACATCTTCAACGATGAAAACGCTGATGGCCGTGCACGTACTTTTCTTCTTTACTATTATCTCAAATGTGTGTATATATTATGCACTACAATAGGCGAGCCGTTGTCAGCAATAATGATGTACTCCCCCTGATAATGCACCTTCTAACACTTACTCCGTAGTCTAACGGATCACTAAACGCGAAAAAGAGGGATAAATAAATAATAACAATGGTAGAAGTGGAACAGGAAAGAGTGTTTCCCCGCTCGTGACCGTGCGGAACGGGGGCAAACCACATTTCAGTGCTCTAGATTGCGGCATTGCAGCTGTTACCTTTCAATGAAGCCTTTGCTTGATTTAAGAAAGATAAGGAGAAGCGTAAGCCTACACAAACACACTCACACGGAGATAGAGAGAGAGCACAAGGTGGCAGTGTCGGGCAGCCACATCCTGTTACGCTTTTCGAAGCGGTGATGGGAAGACGCAACCGTCGAACCGAGCCAAAGTGGACACGTTTACCGGATTAAACCTGCAGAGCAGCAAAAGCACACGAATCCGGTTTTTTTTTTAAAGAAGTCTCAAAGAGAGAAAGAAGGCAGAAACAAAAGCGGACGACGACAACGAAGCATCCTTCACCGCTGCCACAGCTTCCACCTCAAATTCTTTTTCTTCCCTCGTCAAATGGCAGCAGTAGCGCCGCTGCTCTCCGGACTCCTGCGAGCTCTGCGACGGCGCACCAGTCCGAGGTGAAATCCGTCATCTTGGTCCGCATCCTGGTACATGCTGCGCAACGACCCGGTGATCTCAAAGAGCCGCTCCGGCGATCGCAGCATGTCGACCAGCTCGAGGTAAATGGTGTGCTCCAGCCGCAGATCGCCGTATTCGCGCGCTATCCCAGTGCAGCGCACCATGTTCTCCAGAACCGCCGGGTTGGCCATGTTCTCAAAGACAAGGGTGCCCATCTTGTTTGCCAACACCGACCGCAGCAGTCGTCCAAGCGCCAGCACAAAGGTGGTGTAGAGCGCAACAATACTGAGTCCCTTGAGAAAGGAGATGCCCGATACAACGAAGTCGGACAAGACGACCACGTAAATCGGCACTCGCAGCGGTGCGTTTTGTGTCGATGGCGTCCTCCACGGCGCAGCTCGCACCGCCTCGTTGACGTCTTCGTAGTTGAAGTCGTCGCAGCCCTCACCGGTGGTCAGGCAATGCCACTCCGCGGCGCTGGACGTGTTGGCGGTTGGAACGTTGCCTGCCGGAAACAGCGGCGCGCAGTGCAGGCACCAGTACCGAACCGACGTATTCAACGCAACGTCGCGCTCGTGGTTCAGCTCTAAGCTGCAATGCTGGCGATTGCGATGAGGGAAGTGGGCGTCGGTCGGCAGAACATCCAGGCGGCTTGCGCGATTGAAAGAGAAAGGATTGTAAAAGAAAGGAAGTACGGCAGAGGCGGTGTCGCTATCGCTGCTGGCACTGTCGCTCGCACTGCTGCTGATGTTGTTGTTGTCAGGCGGTGCCGTCGTGCTGGCGCCGGTCTCCCTTTCGAGAATGCGCACCATAGCCTGCGCCGTCTTCTTTGGAATCGGCCAGCGATGGACAAGAGAAACAGATGTGGTACTGGTCGCACTACTAGTGTTGCGCACCATCTCCATCGATTGCAGGATGTACGCCGCGGTTGTGGCGTCCTCCTCCTTCCCGCTGTCCATCCCGTTACTCGAGGAACCAGCGGCAGCACGCAGACCCGCCAGAACTTGCCGCATAGCCTGCGGGCTCGCCATCCACTGGCTGCCACTGCACGACGTAAACTCCATCAGCTGTACCGTCTGCTCCGTGGCGGTCTGCCCGTACAGGGCCACCGTGGGTCGCGTCCGCGCCAGCCACGACCACCACCCGTCCGGTACGGAGGCGTTGTCGTGCACCGTCGTGGCGAAAAAGTCGTGCGCGCCGAAGAAGGAAAGCTGCAGGTTCAGCTGAACAGCCCGGTTCACCACGGCGGACGGGTTGTAGGTGGAGTAGTACAGCAAGGGGCCCAGGAGCGCCAGCAGGATCAGCGCGAGGCGACTTACGCCAAAGAGCCACTTCGCCGAGCGTGGGACGACGTCGCCGACTTTGGTGCGCTCGTTGCGCTTCCCTTCGTACCGCTCACGGCAGTGATGCACGTAAACGTGAATGTCCTCCAGTGTCAGGTACTCCTGCAGCGTGAGGGCGGTGTGCTGCACGGTCCAATCGATCAGGGTGCGCATCTCCCACACAAACGGAATGGCGCGGAAGACCATAAAACAGCTGTAGCGGAAGAGACTACCCGGGTGCGCCGTGAGGACGTCGCGGCGGTTGTGTAGCGGGTAGCCGCGGCAGACCTGGGCGGCAGACAGCACGAGCGCCACAATCTTTAAAGTGAAGTACGTGTTGCCCGCAGCGTGGGCCGAGACGGCGACGGTGTTGCGCCACCACCAGTAAAGCAGGCAGTAGACCAACGCACCGATCCAGTTCGCGGCTGCTTTGAGGTGCATGCAGCGCTGTACGTACAACATGCGATCCACGACGAGCTGTAAGACGCTCATGCAGAGCAGCAGAGCCATTGGGCCGGAAAGCTGATTGTTTTGCACATTGTCCTGCAGTGTCAGGTTCTCGTTAGTCGTCATGTGACTGTACGTCGCCACCAGCACGAACAGGGCGAAAAGGTCGACAGACGTGTAGGATAGATACCAGTCTTCACCAACGCCGGGAACGGACACGACGTTTGCGTAGTAGGAGAGAAGAGCGCGTCGTACTCCACAACCATCCGTGCCGTCCGGTGAAGGCGGTGCTGCATTGTGCGGAGAGCGATTTGTAGAGCCGGTTGACTCTGCTGTTGCTGCTGCCGTGCCGCAGTTGCCGTTGCCGCCATCTGTGGCAGCTGAAGGAGGTGGTGTGGCGTGAGACGGGGCTCCTGTGCGGCTGGCGCTACGCACTGTTCGTCTCCCAGCGTGGTCGTCCACGTAGACACCATAGATGACACAGACGCGCTCATGCAGAGCCACGACGCCCAGCGTCAATATATCCATCCACAACAAACAATAACGAAGGCTGCCGCGCGCCGCCGCGGCGCTGGACCACGGGTAAGGGCTACCTTTCTGGCGCGGCAGCAACGTCCCGACGGCGAAGGCGGGGATCGGGCCGACGGTGTCGAAGGTCACCCACAGCACTACCAGCTCTTTGAGAAGCACACCCGCCACTACGTAAAGCCCGAAGCACTGGTAAACAAGGCGCGGGGCGTGAGGGTGATAGGCGAGGGCAATTTGCACCACATAGCAGAGGCCCAGGAGTTCCCACAGGCAGCCCGTCAGAAGGGCGTTGACGAGTGCACACGTGAGCAGCGCGAGTGGGGTGTGGCGCAGCAATACCTGCAGCGCGACGAGAAGCAGGTGCGTGAAAAGCTGACGAAGAGAAAGAGCAGCGGGGCCACTTCTCGCTGTTGTCGACGCTGCTGCTGCTGCTGCTGCTGCTGCTGCTGCTGTGGCACACACGTGATACTCTGAAGGGTGGTAGGTGTGCGCGGCAAGCACGTTGCAGGCTCGACGCAGGCCGCTGTCACATCGCTGCCGCCACCACCGCGATGCTGACGAACACAGTGGGTTTGCTTCGCTGGACGCGTGTGATGCTGCCGCTGCTGTGGAGGAAAACGAAATCCCGCCTTCTGCGTTGGGGACCGTCACAACAGGAAAGAGAGACGACGGGGGCGGCGCCTCCGATGAGTCGCCTCTCCTCGCTCCGTTTTCCAAGTTGGTCGGTGATGGCCGTGGTGGTGGTCGCCGAAGGTACATTTCAGCGTCGAAGTCTTCTCCTGTTGCTCTTCCGTCTTCCTCCCTCTCCTCTCGCCCTGCTGCACTGCCACCTTCGCACTGCGCTTCGCTCGTTATGCTGATCTCCGCCACGTCTTCGCCAGCGCGCAGGCCGTCCAGATAGGCGCGTGTCTCGCGGTCTACCCGCGTCGCCTCCTCCGTCGCCCGTGCCACCCGTGCCTCCAGCTGCTGCTGCAGCGCGACGTGGCGCTTCGCCCCCAACTGCTTCTCTGTGTACTGCAGCCGCAGCAGCCGCACGCCCCACTGCGGGTTGTTGTAGAGACAGCTTTGCACCCAAAGGGCGAAGAACAGCACCACGTGACGCGCAGTGAAGCGAAGACCGTCACCGGAGACGAGCGGCGTCGCATCGTCCGAGAGTCCCACCACGAGGCCAACCCACGGCGGCAGCGCCACCACGACGGTGTATACGGGAGGGCAGCCGAGGAGAAGCGCGGTGAGCGGCAGCGCTGCGCATCCCACAAGCAACGACCGCCACCAACGCCAGAAGGACCACTGCAGACGAGCGTGGCGCAGCCCCATTACGAGGCCAATGAGCAAAAGAAAGATTGAGAGGAGGCAGGAGGACGAAGCCGCAGCGCCGACGGCGACAAAGCCGCAAGCGACGACAGGCACCAAACGTGCCACGTGCAGAACGGCGATGCTCCAGGTGTGTACGCCGCACAGAGCTGAAGGTGCAGCATCAACAGCGGCTGCGTGCACCAACAACGCCGTTGCGTTCTGCTGGTCTGCGTCTACTCTTCCCTCCTCTCCCTCCGCTGGATGCGCATTTCCCGACCCTTCAAGGAGTTCCGCGGCGTCGGCGAGAAACGCATCTCGCTGGCTCGGCGCGAAGTCAGCAATGGAGTTGGTTGCGCGAATGCCGTACGCGCCGCGGTGGCGCCCAATTCGCTGTCGCAGCCACGTGATAAAATTGGCACTGTGCGGGTGGCGGAGAAGGCGATCCGTGACCGTACTATTACTGTTGTCGTTGTTGCTCATCGCATCTGGATCGGCGCCGCTGCTCCACTGCAGGGCCACACACGCCGCCGCCGCTGTCCAGCAGGCAGTGGACAGCGACACCTCTTTGTCACTGCCCATAAGCCACGGAAACAGCTGATGGACGGACCAGTGGGGAAAGCACATGTGTATCCACAACAAGGCGTAGTTGGCCACCGCAAGACCCGCCGAGGCGGTGGCGCATAGCCGGTACAACCACCGAGGCCGCAGCAGCACCCCGCACTCCCGCAGGTCAGCGGCCTGCCACACCACAAGCAAAAGCACGGCGACGCCCCAGCCCATCACAAACCTCTGCGTGGAGTGCAGCAGACACAACAGCAGCAGCACGTAGAGGTGGGAGGCACACAGTCGTCGTAGCACCTGCCCGATCGGAGAGGTGAACAGGCGCTCCACGCTCCTGCTGTCCCCACTCCCACCGCCGCTGTCGTCCCCGCGGTTTGATACGGTGGTCGACATCGCGTATGACTGCAACGCCTGCAGCAGGCCAATCAACAGCGGCGCCGCCGCAACCTCCAGCGTAGACGGGATCGTGACATCGCTTTCTGGCACAGTCGCCGAGGCCGCTCGCCACAGCCCAATCAGCTCCGCAACCGGCGTGCCCCACAGCGTGTAGGCATCCAGCCACGGTGGAGAGAACCAGAACTGATAGGTGCACTGCAGGGCCGTGTGCAGCGCCGCGACGGCGAAGATCCAGGTGGGGTAGAGGCCCCACACCGGCCCAACGAGGTAGGCGGTGGTGAGGAGGCTGGGGGAGCACAGGGCGGCGTACGTCATCGCGAGCAGGAGCAGAACGGTCACCGCCGAGCACCGCAGCGGTGGCCACCACTCCGAACACGACGAGCGCCACCCTGTCAGTGCTTCGGCCACGGGCGGCGCCGGTGTAAGGGAAGGAGGGGTGGAGGCGGTAGAGGGAGACGAAGGGGGAGACGCCGCTGCTGCGAAGCCGGTGGGCAGCGCGTTCGGCGTCCCGACAGCCGTGGCCAGCACAATCACAAACCACCACGGCAGCGCCAGCGGTGTCAGCCACACAGCCGTGTCGGACGGCAGTCCCACGTCGCGGGCGCAGACGCCCTCTGATCCGACCGGGCAGCCGAGCGCGCGCAGGAAACTCCACAGTTTCGGCTGCATCGGCGCAAATTCTACGAGTAGCATCGCGAGCAGCACTACGCCGCAGTAGCCGACGAGGAGGAAGCGCCGCCACACGTAGGCGAGTCGATGCCACCGCCAGTGGTGGAGCAGAGCGGCACCAAAGAGGAGCAGCACAAACAGCGTCACGTTCGCCGATCGCGGCAGCGCGAGGACGATCCACACAAGCACCACAAAGCCGGCAGCGCGGCGCACGAAGCGCAGGAGCCGTGTCCAGCGACAACGAAAGATGAGACACTGACACACCTGCGACCAGTCAGCGAGGGGGTGCGGCTCGTATCGGTAGCACCACAACAACACGAACTGCACGGCGAGGTAGAGGACAACCTCCCTCCATTCCAAGGCTGAATTACCAACGTTGCTCCTCCCTTTCAGAAAGTTTGTGAACAGCAGTGGAGGGGAGTGCAACGACGAAGAAGCAGAAGACGGGCCAGCTCGGCCCACAACGAGCACGCGATAGCCCAGCTGCAGCCCCATGACAATGGCCACCCACACCGGCGGTATCATCCGAAGGTGAGGACAGAGCACCGCGCTACTGCCCACAACGCTGAAGAAGAGCGACAGTACTAGGCACGTCGCGTGCAGCAAGTCCATGGACGCGCTACTCGTTCCGAGAACAAAAAGACTGATGATGATGGTGTACGTGTACAGGGGACCCGAGAAAACACAATGAAACACCTTTGCGGTGTTGAGGTGACACGCGGAGGAAAAGGTGACAGGCGAGGACGACTGCGCAGACGTCACGAGACAATCGAGCTCCGCTCTGCGAGGCGGGCGCCCGACGGCCGTTTCAAAAACACGACCGAGCTCTTTGGGATTGCCCGCGGCGTTGCGGAGTTGCTCCAGCATCCAATTTCCTTGAGGTGAGTCGTCGTTGTCCTCCCTCTCGTCCGCTGCTGCTGGCCGCGGTGAAATTGTTTGCGCGGGAGGGGCAGCAGCGGACAAAGGCGCCTCTCCTCCCGCACTGCTACTGCAATCTGCGTGTAGAAGAGGGTCACCAGTTATCCCTCCGGTGCAAAGGTAGAGTTGGAGAAGCAGGACGAAGCTGTGTTCGCCGACGACCTGCGCCGCAACAACACCGTAGTCTTCGAAGTGGTAGGGAAGCGCCGGCTGCCACGCCCACGCTGCCGTGTCTGGGTTCACAAGCAGAACCAAACACACGTACTGTGCCACGATAGCACATGATAACGCCACAAGACACAACCCAAGCACCCAGAAAAGCGCCGCTGTTGGCTGCTGGGGTCGAACCACGAGACCACCGGCGCAGCAGCACGCATGCACGAGCCAAAGAGCTAAAGAGACGAGATTAGGAAAGAAGACAGCGTGAAGCAGCAGTGCCATGACGCAAGCAACGGCGACAAACTGGAAGAGGTGCTGAATCTGGCAAAGAGCAGGGTCTACATGTGTCCCTTCTGGAGCAACGCCACGCGGATGCGCAGGATCTAGTGAAGAGGCAGCGTTGCGCCCGTGATGCTGCTCTGCCCCTGTGCCTTCTTCCCCTTCGTCTTCTTCCTCCTCCACCGCTACCAGCAAATTTTGTCGTTCGGGCTGAGGCGCCACGCGAGACGGCACCACGTACGTGTCTACCATAGCCGTACCAGCAGCGAGGATGATCATACCCAGCAGCTGCACCGCACGACGCGCGCCCTCTCTGCTGCCCAGTGGCACGGGACCCACACCGAGCTGCGTGCAGAGAGCGTAGTTGACGTTGAAGATCGGCGTAAAAACGGCGTTGTGCGTGGCGCTCACAGCAACGATCAACACCGCAATCGTGGCGTAAAAAAACGTGCTGGCGACGGTTGTTGCTGCTGCTGCGGCGGTGGTGGTGGTGTCGCCGCTCATAGCACCGCTGACGGACCTGTGAGATGACAGCGTTCGGGTTTGTAATAGGGTACATGAAGCAGACCCCACAAACACAAAAGTCATCAGCTCCAGCCACAGCCCCACACAACTGGGAGATGCCACCCACGCCACCGCCCACGCCAGCGTGGCGAGAAGTGGTGCCGCAGCGAGACGGCACGCCGAGGATAGCCGAGGCCACCGCCCGCACAAGCTGTCGTGCTGTGCTGAAGCGCTTTCGACACCATCCCGCCGAATTCGCAGCTGCCACGTGTCTTGCTCTTTCATGTAAAGTACAGAAGACCCCCACACCACAGTCGCTATTGCCGGGAACAAAATCGTTTCTTGCCCCTCTGCTGCCTTCCATTGCTGGACGCCGACCACCTGCCAAAGGGGATTCAGTAGATGCCACACAACATGATGGACGTCATCCGACTGCACCAGCAGCGTGAGAACGTTCGCGCCAACACAGCAGACAGCTGACGTAAGAATGCAGCCCCACAAAACTTTCCAAAGCCATGAGGGGTAGGAGGAGCGTCCGGTGAGTGCGTCGCGGTGGAAGCCGCAGTAGACAAGCGTCAACAGAAGCCATAGAGGACTGCGCAGACCGAGGGTTGACACCGCGCTAAGAATGTAGAAGGACACGTGAAGAACCGCAAGGCGCCACGGCGAGACACTCACCCCCACGTCGTCGATCACGACTTCCTCCGCAAGCATGGCGCAAAACAACAAAATATTTGCATCTAACGTGCAAAGCAGTTAATAGAAGCAACAAAAGCCAAGATATGTATACACAAGGAGAAGTTGGAAGATGATATATATGTATATATGTACCAGTTTTCTGTGGTTGTACCGAAGCAGCGGGGAGCAGAGAGAGAAATCCAAAAGCACTACGAACGTAAAGAAGGCAATATGACTATTGAAAAAGAGACGATGTGCAGTCAAGAGAAATCCGCATCCGCTCAAACGCAGAATTCTGCTCCTTGAAGAGAGGGTAATCGGGACAATCATGCAACCGCCAACGTCTGCGCATCTCTTTACTACTTCGATGAGACTTTTTTGGAGCACCAAATGCGCTTCATGGCGTAGATGCGATATCGTACTTGGCCTGTTGTTGCCCTCGCGCGTCCATCAGATGTGCTTGGAACACAGATTCTTTTCCTACCTTCTCTTAACCTTTGCAGTCACGCTGCTATGTAAGTAATCAGGCCCCCGAATAACCTCTCACAGCTACCCGACACGCGCTCCCACACACGCACACGCACACACACGTTAACAGAACAACAAGAAAATGGTCACGCGCGCATGCGTCATTGGGGCTTAGTTGTTGTACAGCGTGCTGCGGCCACCCTTAACGTAATCGGGCGTACCCCAGCGTCGCTGCAGGTTGCCGTGCGACTTGATAATGTTCCACATGTGCGCCTTACGCCACTGACTAAGAGACGCGTTCTCTACCGTGTTGTCGGCGATGATGGCCTGGATGCGGGAATTCACGTACTCGTCCATCACCGTGTTGTTTGTCGCTTTGCCCTCCTCCGTCAGAACGCCCTGATTCCACCGCATGATCTGCGAGTGGGACGGGTGGGAGACAAGCACGCCGCCGTCCTCGAGAGCAAACATGCGAAATGTCGGTGACAGAGTGCGCGTCGTGGCGGTCAGTGCGCTGTTGTCGGCGAACACGTCTCGCTGCCTCGCCTCCGCGGTGGGCACCGGAGGCGGCGGCAACACCTTGAACCGTCGGTCTTTCTTCGGCGTGTACACGGACATGCCGAAGCCACCAAAGCCGTAACGAATGAATCCGCGGTTGTACACGCGGCCGTAGCGGGTGCCGGCGTTGGGGTGCTGTGCGCGCTTCTTCTGGTGCGACTGGACGCGCAGCAGGGACTGGGTGAAGCGAAGCATGATGAGCTAAACGGGCAGTGCCGTGAAAAAGGCGGCGTTACTAAGTAACTGAGGAAGACCTGCAAATATATATATGTGAAGGAAGAGAAGAGTAGACGTCGCACAAACACACAGACACACAGAAGCACGGACAGCTCTGCGTTATGTGCCTTCAGAAACTTCTCCCCTCGAAAAACTAAGGTGCTTTTAATACCTGCCTTGGACAGCGAGAAGCCGCTGAGCTCAATCAAGCGCAAAAATGCTTCTTTCAAAAGTCGTAGGCGAGAGGAGGAAATGAGAAAGAGGGAAAGTGCAAAGAAACATAAAGACCCGAAAAAGCAGATGGTAGCAGTGCTATCAGCATCAATGAGAAAAAGTGCTGTTGTCGCAGTGCACAGCAGTCAACCCCTTTAAAGGATCTCCCCTTCCTCTTTTCGTTTTTAAACGCAGCAGTTACGTTCCACAGGCAGGTTGTTTCTCCAAGCGAACTCTATCGTATTGCTTTTACTGCCCGGTATAAAGACACTCTGATTGCAAGAGAGTACGTGCGCACACGTGTAGCATCTAAAAGAAAAACAAAAGATATCTTCAACGAGTATGGAATGCATGAAAAGAAAGCAAAAGGAAATACTACCGTAACTTTTTCTGTTCTCCAGCAAAAGGTTGTCTCTCTTTTTCCTTGTAACGGGCGAAAGACGACCTTGGAGACGTTTGCTTATTCTTGCCGACGGCGGCGAATCGCCTCCACGCGTTGCGCAACAGGATCGTTGTCACCCTGCTCGGCTGCCGACGACTCCTGTGCTTCTGCGATGCGAGCGAGCAGTGAGTCCACCTCTTCTTGAAGTAGTCTTGAACGTTGCTGTGCAGCTGTCACGTCGCGCTGTACGTCCTCCTCGAGGTGCTGCAGAGAGGTGACTGGATCGACGGGCACCGGCATGTGAGACGGTGGCAGCCGCCGCGCAGAGGACGCCTCACCGGTTACAAACGGCGGAGGACTGCAGCTCACAACGTCCGTGTGCATCATCAAATAGCTAGTTTTTTTGGGGGAGCCGTTCTAATACTTTTTGGTTCTGTCGCTATGTATGTGCTAATCGATGAGCAGAGGTAAGGTTTTTTTTTAGGACAAAGAAGAAGGCTGCATTGGCCAGCGTTAGAGCATTCAACACCATTTTTTTCTGGTCTTGTAACGACAACGTGACCACACGACACGTGCCTCAACTGTGAGCTTCCTTGCACAAGTGCCTTTGCTAGGATAACCATATGGAGAAACACAAACACCTGTGGCTGGCCAGTTGGAAAAGAAACCAACTGACCGAGCCGTACATCACAACGTCAGACGACTGTTATCCGCATCTTTTTTGCCTTCTTCTTTCTGTGTTAATGAGATGCTCTCCGTGGAGCCTTCTATGCGGTGCAAGAGACTGCCCTTTGCGTGAAAGCCCCGACCGACCTTCACTGGAATGCAGTCGGCATGATGCATCCTTCTCCTCCTTACCCCCCCCCCCCCGGTCCAACGAAAGAGCAGAAAGGCTGCGCTCCACAACTTGTTACCCTTGTCCCTTCCCCTCTCACCAGGAGGCCCATACATGGATCTATCTGCTCGCTGCGGCGCACCGAAAGGAAGCCTATGACATCGCAGATAACCAACGGAATCAAACAAGGCAAAAGAGCAGTACTGGGCGAGCGGAGTCTCACTCCTTCCAAACTCCCACCGGCTTTTATCCCGCCTATCACGCTTAGCTGCGCGGGCGGGACTTGGAGTAGTTGTCCACAATGCGCTCCAGATTGCGGAAGTGCTTCCGCTTCAACATGTCAAAATTAACAGCACCAGTCTCGTCGATGGACGTGGGATCCTCGCGACGTAGGTACTCGGCAATGTTGTCAATGAGCTGCTGCTCCTGCATGGAGGCGATCACCTGGTAGAGGCGGTCCGCATCTTCCAACGTGACGCGCTGGTCGTCCTGGTAGTTGTGTCGGATACGTTCCAGCGCTGCCTTGCACTTGCTTGCCTCCGTGGCGAGGAGCGAGTTGGCGCCGTTGAAGGCGATGCTGTTCTTCCAAATCAGCTCCACGTCTTCCATCACTTGCGCCGCGGTGGAGTACGTGTCTCCTTTCACGATGTTGTCCAACACGTGCCGCAGACTCATCGGCGACTTGACCACATCGTAGTAGGTGAAGATCTCCTGCGCAAGCGCGTTGACCGGCTCCTGGAACCACACGGAGCTCTGCTCCTCACTATAGAGTTTGTAAAGACAGTGATACAGCTCTACCACCTCCGGAATCGTCTCTAACGATTGACGATACGCGTGCTTGCCACTGGGCAGCGGGCGCGGATGCTTGAGAGCGCAGTCGATGTACTGGATCCAGTAGTCGATCTTGCCCAACGCGTCTCCCGGCTGTGACGCCATGATGTGAGCTATAAAAAAAAGGTGTTCCTTGAAAATAAGGACGAGGAAACAAGAAAGAGATAGCTGGAATAATAATAATAATAAAACGAAGACTCAGTCCATTCATCGGAAAAGCAGCAAAAGCGCGCTGTGACCACCTCAATTACGACGAGCTAGCGAAGCAAAGCAGTCGCCTTTCTGTGTCGTAAATGAGGGAAAACGGTGACGCAATGAAATGAGTTGCCCATTGCAACGCTGCTAAACCACCAGCTTTCTCTTCGCTTTTCTTCGTTGATATAGGAACTGTTGCTGACTTTGAGTTTACTGTGAGCTACGATGTACACGCCATCTGCGGTACACACGTGTATAAAAGGAAAAAAAAACACACGAACCAAACGAACGGACGGACGGACGAAAGCAGTCAAACACCTTGAAAACAGCACGACGCTGCCTTAGCAAACACTTAGCAGAACTTCCTTGGTTTATCAGCGGAAATGTGTGGGAAAACCTGGCTCGTCCTGCCGGTCCGCCACGCGCACGCGAAACCCACGGAAGTTCATCTGGGTCGCTTGCTTCTTCAAGTTGGTCGCGACGGACCGCTGCCACGGCGGCAGCGCCGTGTCCGGCACGAAAACAACTCCTTCAGCATTCTTCGCCTCAAACTCCTCGAGGCGCCGACGGTTTTCAATCATCACTCGGTCGCACGTGACGGGCTTGTATGGCTCACGCCGCGGCAGGAAGAGCATCTGCTTGCTCGTGATCTTTGCCTGCTTTGCAAGACGCTTGAGACCCATGATAAAAATGGTGGTGTTGCACAGCGTGAATTAAATAATTTTCTCGTGCGCGTCGAAATCGCTGCTAACAACAACAAAGAGGAAAACAGAGAGAAACGTCGATGACGTGGTAGAGAACGCCAAAGGCGCATTTTGGCACGGCCCTGATGCCTGCCGCTGCGCAAAGCATGCGTGTGTAGAGTGAAACTCTGTCTCTGGCTACGCGGACTCTCGCAACCAAATCTGTCTCTCCCACAGCATTTCTCTCCGTCTTGTATACGATTTTCACATGCGCGAGCTCCAGCGCTCCACTTTCGTTTTGAGGTGTTGCGCAAAGAGAATAGGTGGATGCAGTATTTTTTCCCCTTTTTTTCTTCCTTCGTGACAGCTTAAACAACACTACTGTCATTTTGTTTCATCGTGGTTTTGTTTTTGTATGTTTTCGCAAACAACACGTTGTGATCGAGTTGGTACTAAATATGTAGCTATTCCCTACAGCAAAACAAAGCTTGGAAGACGACGACAGTGAATCCTAGACGCACGCAAACACACACACACAGACACATACAAACATATATATCAACAGCAGCAACTCAACTTCTTCTCAGCGCCAGGGGACGCCGGCTTTCCCCTCGCATCTGTCTTCTTTTGGAAACAACGCGGTCGCGAAACGGCACACCATGCGGGAATTGAAACGAGCATCGTAAACTCTCCCGCACGCCACCATGTACGCAGAGAAGCGCCACGCAAGAGAGGAATAAACGATGAGAGGCGCACTTAGAAGAGAAAACAAAAACAGATTGGAAGCGCTGGGTCGTTTCACGGTGTGCCTTTTTCCCCCTTTTCCCTTTCGGCCAGTTGTATCCGAGGCCGGTTCTTAGTGCTCATCCGCCTTTTCGCCGTCCTTCGTGGCGTTCTCCCCCGTCTCGGCAGCAGCTGCGGCAGCAACGGCCGCCGCCTCCTCCGCTCGCACATCTGCCTCCGTCATCACGACAGGTGCCGGCACGAGGCGTCGGCACGATCGGCGACCGATGCACATGGCGACGAAGAAGAGGAGAGGTAAGGCGATAAGGTGCAGGAGTAGCATCTGCGGCGGGGGAAAGCTACCAAACGGGTGCTTCAGAATGTACCGCGTCTCCACCCCGAGGCGGGCTACGCGGTACTTCAGCAGCTTTGACTGAATCAACAAAAAGTCGGAGCTAAGCATGCTGGCCATGTCGCTGTTTTCGGCTTTGCAGGCCGCAAGTGTCTCGTTGAAGCTCTTCGCCTTGCCTGGCTCCTCTAAAAAGACGCTGACAGAGCGTCGCAACACGTACGAGGAGCGGCGGAACATTTTCTCTCTCTGCGTGGGTGCTGTGCTTTTCCTTCTCCGTTTGGGGGCGTCACTTCTGCCGCACTAGCAACTTACGCACTTGGGAACTCTGAAGCTGACACTCAATGAAGCTTGATCGCACAGTGGGCCAACAAAGGCGTTATGAAAGGAATTGCACAAATTGAAAAAGGTCAAAGAGAGGGAGAGAGAAAGAGAGAGAACAAAGACAGCGTACATGTAAGATATCTATGTTTGAGGGGTAGATGCCGCAGTATGCAGTGAAAGCAGGAATGGTCTGAATGCCGACGCGTGAGATGGATCGTCGCATGACAATCGGGTTTGCAGGAAGACGAAACCGTGAGTTCCACAGAAAGGCACAGCTGGCTTTCTTGAACGAAGCCTCACCCTATCCAGGCAGTCTACCTCGTTTAAGCGCGGGTGGAACTCAACGCATCAGTGGGGAAGTCGTCTTGGAACATATCCACCGTGCACGAACGCTCCACTCAATTCTTTTTATCGACTTTTAGTTTGTCATGGAAATGAAGAATCAAATAATCACAGAAAAAAAAAAGGGGTTGGACATAGCTTATTCAACTCTGTTGCAGAGAAACCAGTGAGAGAAAATATGAAGATTCGAAAGAAGCAAAAGTTGCTTCGTCCAAGGCGACCCTCTTCTTCCCACCAACGCAGCGAGTGTTTCCACCTCGGATCTTAGTTCTTGGCGGCAAAGGCGGCGATGCGCTCGCGACGCTTCTGGATGGCGGCCTTCTGGTTGTGCTTGCGGACGCGGCGGGCGTTCACCAGCGCAGGGAGCCAGCTACCACGCTTGGAGTTATGGAGAAACAAGGGCATGGGGCCCTTGATCCCATTGCGGTGGTTCTTGCTCGACTGGTTGTGGTTTGTGTGGTTCTTCGACTTGGCCATGGTGGATAAACTAAAATCTGCGGTACGTTTCAAGTCAGCGACGAAGGTGAACGTTGTTTGGTTCGATTGCAAAGTATACGAGTCCCGAAATACATATATATAAGAGGAGTTGTGCAAAGAAATGCGTGAGACAGGGGAAGAAGAAAAGTCGGCAAGAAGAGAGGAGTGGCATTACATCACGGCCGTCGTTGGCATAGTAAGAGGAGAACAACATGCTGGAAGGTGCAAATTAGCTCGTTGAAACACCCCCAAAAAAGAACGCTGTGGGAAGCAAAGCGCACGCCATTCATGCAAACTTGCCCAATTGCCACCATCAAGACAGATGATGATACTTTCTACTGTTTATTTAGGTTGAGGTCGAAAAGGAAAAGAAGAAAAGAAAGAGAAAGGTGCCAAAGGGCAACAGTGTGGAGGCAAGAAGCGAGCAGTCGCCAAAGTGGGGGGAGAAGATGCATCGCGCCCACGAGGAAATTAGCTCTTTTGACCTTTTTGGCACCCCTCGCTGTTGCCCCTTCGACACCTCCCGTCAACACGAAACATGATACCCCGTGGCGCCACCGATGGTGGAAAAGGAAACAGGTGCGAGGAAGAGCGTCGTGTAAGAAGTGAGAAATGCAGGAATCGGTGGAGAGAAGAAGAGGCTCCATTTGCGCTGGATCGCAGCGCATGCACGGCGCTTTCATCTTTCTTCCCCTCCTGCATCTCGCCCTTTCTCCGTTACCCCACCGGGACGCCAACGTCACGATACGCGCAGGTCCTACAAATACACAGAGAAAGAACACATCACAACAGGCACTAGCAGAGTAACATCGGATCTTAGTTCTTGGCGGCAAAGGCGGCGATGCGCTCGCGACGCTTCTGGATGGCGGCCTTCTGGTTGTGCTTGCGGACGCGGCGGGCGTTCACCAGCGCAGGAAGCCAGCTACCACGCTTGGAGTTATGGAGAAACAAGGGCATGGGGCCCTTGATCCCATTGCGGTGGTTCTTGCTCGACTGGTTGTGGTTTGTGTGGTTCTTCGACTTGGCCATGGCTGCGACGCTGTATATGTATTGTGTGACTGCGTTCACCGACGTAGAGGGTTTGATGAAGACGTTTTTTTTTCAGTGAATATGAAAAGCGGATGCCACATTTCGGCGTGGGAAAAGCACGCAAACAAGAGGGAAGAATCGAAACAGTCAAGGGAGGTGTGCGGTTTAGAGAAAGGAAAAGAAAGATGACGTCAAGATTAAGAAAGCAACAGAAGCGTCTTCGATGGCCAGAAAAAAAAAAACAATAAGATTTGCGTGCTTCAAAACACACAAAAAACCTTCTCACCACTTGACGAAACGGACATGTTGTCGTCAATAAGTGGCTGTTTCTTTTCCTTCAACGAGTGGATCATTTCTTCTTTTTCCCCTGTGGGTGTGTGAGTGCATTTGTCGTCGATTGTTGGCAAAGAGCCAAATGCAAGCCGAGCAGACTTTCAAAACGGCTACCTCTCTTCCGTTATCGCCGAACTCGCGAGCGACAGCAACAAATATCACACCCGGTAAAGAAGCGAGGTGCAACAACGACCAAAGCGCCATTTCCTTCTCTCAGCAAGCAGGAGAAGAAAAAGGCCGCAGTAAAACAAAAGAGCTTTACTGCAACAATACCAGGGCGTATTTTTGTGGAAACTGACACGCTCTCCCTGCAGCATGGATGTACCCGGCTTTTGACGCTTAGAGCACCATCTTCTTTTTCTTTTAACCATAAATAAAATAAAAGCGTCGAAGCAGCGGACGATGTATGTGTGTTTGTGTGTCAGTTTAGCTAGTGATGTTCCAGCGATTTGAGACTCTTGCGCTTTGCCATCACATCCACAATACCCGTCAAAAAAGGCCGCAGGTGATAGCCCAGCTTGCCAGCCGTGGTCATGATCACCTCCGCATCGTTGCACAGCGCTCCGTTGACGCACTGACGCGCGCAGACCGCCGGTGACACGCCGCGGCGCTGGCTGCCGGCAAGCGGCTGCCCATCATTCGTCAGCACGCGACTGTGGAAGTCGGTGTCGACGTAGCCGGGGCAGCACAGCGTGATGCACACCGCCGTCTCCCCGCGCAACGCGTTCATGAAGCCCTGGACCGCGTGCTTCGACGCGGTGTACGCGCTACGCAGAATGGACGGCAGAACGCCCGCCAGCGACGACATGACAATGACACGACTCGGCGAGCTCGTGGAGTGTGTCTTGGACAGCATCGGCAAGAAGGTCTGCAGAAGGCGCACATTGGCAAAGTAGTTGATGTTCATCATATCCTCGCAGATCTTCTCAAAGGCCGGCTCGCTAGTAAAGGGGGTGATGGCGCCGGCACCGGCATTCAGCACCAGGTACTTCAACGGCGCGGCGCTGCTCGCGTACAGTCGCGTGTATTCGACACGGACACGGTTGGTGCCATCTGCGGTGCTGATGTCCGCTGCAATGTACTCCGCGCGCGGGGCACCAGCTTCCTTGCAGGTCTGCACCGCCATCTTGAGGGCGGCTTCATTGCGGCCGGCCAGCACGACTTCGCAGTGGGCGTTAGCAAAGAGTTTCGCGAGCTCCAAGCCGAGACCCGAACCGCCGCCGGTGATGAGGGCGACGGCGCCAGGCTGAAGACTTTGACGGTACCGGCGGCGGTATAGCACACGGCCGAGGAGCGCCAGCGCGAGCGCGATGGTGGCGGCGACGGTGAAGCGACTCATGATTCAAGTTCGGGGTCTTCGATGTTACAACGCACCGGAGAGTGCTGCGAGTAGTTTTCAGAGATCGTAACTGCAACTACCGTTGACCGTGTTAGGCGATCGGCGGTTCGCGAGACGCGTGCCAAAGGGAAAGAAGAGCAGCAGAGAAAAAAACGTTCAGCAATGTGAGAGTGGGAAAGAAGAGAAAGGCAGAGATGTGTGTGTGTGTGTGGTGGGGGGGGGGGGAGGGCGAGAAAACAGCATCAAGCAACGAAGCCCGCAGCTCGAAACAGCTTGTGATTAAATCACCTAATCTAAATTCATCGCGGCAGCTTCGAGTTGGTTTTCTTTTTAATGCTTAACGTGCATCAATCACGACAACGTATTGGAGAACCGTCATCGTGGCCTCGGGCAAAGCATAGTGCAACGTAGTTTCCTCTTATCACGGAAAAAAAAAAGAAAAACGTATCCCGAGTACGATAATCACTTTCATGGCCATAAACACGAAATAATAACAATGCGCATCTTCCGTTTTCTTTTCAGGCATGGCACAGAAATTGTCGTAGGAAGACATGCCACAATCCAGAGAGCAACGCAACACGTGAGTGAGTGAGAGAGAGAAGAGGCATCGGGGGCGGCAAAGGTCCTCCACCGCCACCAATGAGGCAACCAAATGATCAGGAAGACCACTTTAATAATCCAAAACACGATACGATCTCGCAATAAAGTGGAAGAAGGACGAGGAAGCAAAGGAAAGCCTGCAGATGATAAAAAAACACGCCCACACCTGAAGAAAACAGGAGACAAAAAAAAACCTCCTGTTCACTTCGTTTCAGCTTGCAACACTCCTGAGGGGGAGGAAGTGAGGGGTCGCTCCTGACCAGTGCGGCGGTAGAGCTGAATTTCCTGCTGCTTGAAGTAGCGTCTGCCCTCTTGACTCACCAGTACAAGATTCAAAAAGTAGCGAACGCTAAAGAAATCCTCTACGTTCTGGAACGTTGGGGTGAGGCGCGGGATGGATTTCAGATACAAGCGAATCGGCACCACCTCCCCTACAATCGGTGTGCCGTCCATCACCTCAAACTTCTGCAGCGTCTCCTGCTCTATCGACTCCTCTGCCTTACCCGGGTGCAACGCCTCCTTCCGCACTAACCCCACCTCGCCGAAGGCAATTTCCATGTCCGCAACCTTAAAGGTCACCTTGCCCAGCACCCGCTCCGTCATGTGAAAGACCTTCTTGTCGTAGCGGAACTCGATGTGCAGCACGTTGTCCACACCCACGTCCATCGCGATGGACTCCGGCCCAAAGCACGTCTCACGGAAGTAGTTCATGTGCGCCGACGCGTCGGGCTGGGCTTCGCTGAGGGCGTCATCCACGCGATGCACCCAAACTTCCTCCCTAATTCCCGCATCCTTGAAGCGCTGCTTGACGGTGGCCTTCACGTAGTAGGCGACTTTGGCGTAGATGCCCCGGTAGGACTCGTGCTCCTTCGGCGCTGAGAAGGTGAACTCAAACGGTGTGGGCTGCATGACCGTGTCCGGTTCAAAGTGGCGCTCCTGCTGCAAAAACACACTCTTCTCCTCCACATCACGAAATATGGTGACGACGCCGATCAGCTCCACTGTGACGCCGCGGTGCGCGAATGAGGTGCCGCTTGGAGTGAGCACCACGCGGCCCTTCACCGGCTCCTTCCAGGAGTACATGTGCAAGCGCTCGCTGACCTGGTCGTAGGTGTCCACCGCTTTAAACTTGTCTGCCTCCGCCTTTCCGTCGAGGACGATCTTCAGCTGACAGCCGTCGATGCTGCGCATCATACGCCCCAAAAAGGAAGAGGAGGCGGCGGACCGCCTCTTTTCCGGAAACTGCTCATCTTGAAGCATCGCGATGAGGTAAATAAGAGAGAGAAGAAAAATATATATGCTAAAAAAAAGGGGGACAAGCAGTTATTGCTGGAGTGAGCACCTGGTAGCCGCGTCCTCTTCGTTGTCCTTCCCTCTGCCCCTGTGCAGATGACTGCTGAAGTCGATCTCTCTTTGTGTCGTTGTTGTTCCTGGCGGCAGACAGCGGGCGGCAGTGCGGGCGAGGCAATACGGAGAGAGAGAGAGAGAGATGGGGAGAAGGGCAATGCAGTAAAATGAGATGTAAGTCGAAGGGAAAGGAGTCATGAATGTTGAAGCCAGAACTTTCACTTGTGGCGTAAAAGCAGGCGGGAGAATACGCCGTTGGTTTTTTCTTAAAACCAGTCCTCCCTTCTGCATATCAAAGGAAGCAGGAAAATATATATATATATATACTTAAGACCCAGTTGCTGAGATGAAGATGTCATTCCATAATTCTTTAGGTTTTTGTTTCCTCCCCCAAAAAAAGAGATACCTGCTTTTCTTTTCTACACTGTAAGTTGACTGCTTGCGCCAGAAGCGCTAAACCACAACAGTGAGAAAACTCACAGAAATAAAGAGCAGCAGAAGTATTTTTGGATCGAGCAACAGGTCAACAAGTTGCAGCAAAAATATATATAAGGACAATAATAATAATAATGTTTTCATAAAATATACCTACACACACGCGCTGCACTGCTTGGGCGAAAATGTATTTCGCTTTCAAGCAGTTAGATGCTCACTCTCATGAAGTGCTTTAACGAAGCGTGAAAGAGGGAAAACAACAGCAGCGAAGTTCACACCTCACTGTTCCTCACGCTCAGCCGCCCAGATGGGAATACACTTGAGGGAGAGAACCCGAGAGGGAGCGACAGAGCACGTAAAAGTCGGAAAACATTTTTCGAGGAAATATATAAAGGGAGTGGTACTTGAGCAAAAAGAAAAAGGTTTCTCCTGCCATTATTAGTCTTCACTATTTGATAGAAAAACTGTTAGAGCAAAAAAAAAACTAAGCTGCTTACTGATCATAAAGACGTTTTCGAGGCAAGCAGCTCAAGGTGCAGTCGGGTTCTTCAATTCCAAATTGTTCTCGCCTACCTTCTCCGTGTTTCCCTTCTCGACACCTCATTCCATGAGATCCTCGTCATCCGAAGCGTAGCGCTTCGTCTTCGATGTCGACTTGACCTTCAGGCCCTCTAGCTCTCCGCTCCACGACAGTGTAATCGCCACAGCCAGTGCAAACAAATCGGAGAGGGGGTTCTTCGTGAGGAGATGGTAAAAGTACACTGTTTGCCCTTTGTTTTCGGCCAGCAGCTGAGCCCCGCTACCGTTGCCGCTGTTCTCGGAGTTATCCGCGGCGGGTGCGACGTCTGCTCCTCGGTGTGTGGCACTCTTGGCCTTGCGCTTCGAGGGCGATGTGGCGGTGCCGCTCGTACTGGAGCGCATGGCGGCAAACATAGACGTGGCCCAGCCCGCATCCCTCTCCTTTTCTTTCTCCGCCCCGCTGCCACCCGATCCATCCGTCGCCGGGGCAGAGCTGCGCCGGGTTTTGGAGAAGAAGTTGCGAATGTGATGCCCCGGCGAGTGTTGCGTGACGTCCTCACCGTATAGCATCCAGTCCCCTCTCGAGTTCGCCGTTGGGTCGGTGTGGGCCACCACCACACCCAGCTTCGCCCGCTCGCCCTCCACGTAGTGGCGGCTGTTCTTCTCCGTCCGCACCGGCGCACCACCGACGACGTTAAACACGGTAAGCCGCGTGCGCAGCCGACTGCGACGCAGCAGATAGCGGGCGTTCCGCTGGCCGTCGCACACGATATAGAAATTGTGGATAGGGTGCCCGGCCTCATAGAGCAGCTCACCAGTGGCCGGGCTGCTTCGAATCGCACTGAGGAACTGCTGCTGCCGCTGTGGCTGTTGTCCACTTCCCCGGTCACTTTGGGTGTTGTCGTGGCCGGGTAAAGAGCCAGGGCTCGCCATGGAGGGCGAGGACGAAGGAGAGCCCGCGGAGTCGACGTCACGCTCCTTCGGTGACGCGTAGAGACGCCCATTGCGGAACTGCCCGACACACTCTGGCCCGTTGTACCCCGTGATGCTGCCATCGGCGCCGTAGGTCAGCGACATGGCCACGATCAGCCGATCCTCCTTCTGCGCGGTGCCCGAGCGGCCCGAATCCGTGAGCTGTAAAGGTTCGCCCGCGGATGGCAAAGGAGGAAGGCCAGCGGCCGCAGCGCGCGCCGGCGTACTCGCCGTGGCAACACGGCCGCCCTGCTGCGACGGCGAGGGCGGTGTGGGGGGCGTGGTGGGGATGGGGGCGGAAGCGGTATCGGGCTTTAACGGCGGTGTCTCGGGCGCGCTCCCGTCGGCGGCGCTCCTGCCCACGGCGTACTCGCTGGCGCTCGAGGCTACGCTGAGGGAGATGTCCAGCGCATCTTTTCGCGCACCCTCCTCGTCCATGTTCGCCATCCACGCAGACACCGCACGCGGCACGCCGATCACCATGCGGTCCGGCGTGGGGCTGATACCGCCAGAGGGGGGGTTCTGCTGACTGCTGTTGGGCGTCTGCGGCTCCGTGCCGGGGGTGGGACAGTAGAAGCTGTGGAGGGCGAGCGGGTCGACGTCGAAGAGGCTGCCGTTGTCGTACACGGCCGTGGAGGGCCCTCGGATGAGGGAGGCGGACTCGGACGGCGCCCCGCCCTCGGCCAGGCGGCGCACACGGCGCACCTCCGCCTCCACTAACGGTTCCAGAACGTTTTCCTTCCCTGTCCCGCCAAAGGCCGGGTGCACCTGGTCTGCATCCATGTACGGCTGCAGCGCGGTGAGGGTGGGGGCCCGGCTCTCGAATTTGATCTTGTCCTGCACCCGCACATCTACAAAGGGGCGCAGAACCTTCCACGCCGCCGACACTGTCCAGCCCGTGTTAAAGATGAGCAGACGGCGCATGATCTCCGGGTAGGCGACCTGCAGAATGTGCGTCACGCCTTTCAGAAAGCCCAACGTCGCCTTGTTGACGCTGGACATGGTGATGCCGCCGAGGTCAATCACGTAGGTGCAGCGGTCGACGCCGCGGGCACGGCACGCGAAGCGGCCGAGCTCGATGGTCCGCATCTGCCCCCGCAGGAGCTGCTCCCCGGTGAACAGCTTCATCGCCTCAATCAACTTCGCCGCATCGGGCGAGAGCCACAGAATGGGGAGCCCATCCTTGTCCAGCCCGTACATGGGGCACGGCGTGCCGTCGCTGTAGCAGGGAGAGAGCACCGCCCCGATGGTGGGGTGCAGCTGCTCGGCAAGGAGCCCGTCCAGGTGCTCCTTCGCGCGCAGCTCCATGTACTCACGCATCCCTTTATCCGCCAGGTTCACGTTCCAGTGCTTACCGATCAGGAAACGGTAGATGAGGTCACAATCGCTCGCCTTGTAAGCGTCTGCGAAGGGGAGAAGGTCGAAGATGCGGCTCAGCAGCTCCTTGTTCTTTTGGCGCTGCTCCTCAGTGAAGACGACCGGGCCAGAGTTTTTCTGAGCCGCAAAGTCCTTTTCGTACTGCGCCTCCCACCCACCAGCGGCGCTGGGCGGCTTTGCCACAGGCAGAGGGGTGTTATCCAACTCAAACATCTTGAGCTATAACTGCTGTCCGCTTCAAGTTCCTCTCTTCTTGTGCGACTCTGTTGATGTTAATCTTGGTTGGTGTTGCTAAACGGATGAGCAACGCCGATGAAGCAGGACGTATCGCAGTGCTTTTCTCCGGCTTCAAAAAGATTGCAGATATATTTTATATATAAAAAAGCTTTGTGCCGAGGAAAGCAGAGCAGGCACAGCAATCTCCAATATATATGTATATGTATTTGGCGGCCTACAAGAAGAGGCTCACCGGCATGCGGAGAGAAGAACACACACACACACACACACACAAAAATCTTTAAGAACAGAAAACGAATCGGAAAAGAAAATGAAAAGATGACAGGACGTGAGGGGTGACGATGGGCGGTGTGACGGACCGCAGTGAAGTAGGAACAGGCGTTTCTCTCTGCAGCTGCTATGGAGAGGAGGAGACAAACAAAAAAAGGAGAAGGAGGCAACAGTGAAAGGGGAGAGGGAAGTGCAGAAAAAAAAAAGGTTAGCATGCGAAGTAGGAACGAAAGGTTTTCAAGAACAGCATGGAAATATCTCAATTTCTCTGCATACGTCTTGCCTCTTTGGCAACATAATACAAGGCTTTTTAAGAAGCGCTGCTTCTTGAAATCTGTCATCGAAATGACTCTCCCTTTTCTCTCTTTTTTTCAGAGAATTCTCAGACGATGTGCTTCGTTCAGTCCACACGCAGGCGCGACAACATCAGTCGAGAGAGAACGTGCAAGCAACACACAAAAAATAATAATACGAAGGACAGAAACAGAAACGTTGTAAAGAATGAGAGAGAGAAAAGCAAAACAAGCTGGCCGGGCGGAAACTTCTACTCACGGATCCAGCAGCCAAAGCAAAAGCCGAGAAGAGACATACCCCGACAGCGCTGGTCAACACAGGCGGAAATACAACGGTAACGAAACAAAAGGGTGCGAGGGGAAACGAAAAGGGCAAACACGCGAAGTGCACGCATAAAGCAAGGAAAACACAACAAAAACATCGCAGGGAAGCGCGAAAGGAGAAGGATGAACGGGTTGAAAAAAAAATCTGGGTCGTGGCGCTTGCTCTCAGTCGGGAAGGGTGGTGATGGTGGTGGCAGCTGTCGCGAACGCACACGTCGCGCTCGAGCCGAGAACGTGCCGCCTCGCCAAACAGGCTTGCAAGTTGCAACAACGCGATACTGCCCGTATTTGTGTTCTTTTGCTTCTTCCTACGCGCTGCGCAACGCATTGAACTTTTGCATGAGTTCATCCTCCTCCTCGTCTGGCACCTCTTCCTCCTGCACTTGCTGCTGCTTCTGCGGCAGCTTCGATGTCCCGACACGGGCGCCGGACATCTGACCCTGCACCGTCTCCATCACCACCTTGTTCACTTCATCCTCCAGCTCCGTATCGCTAATGTCTTCGTCCAGCGCGTTATCGATGGATTCGTTCATTGTCTCCTCAATCAGACCCGCCTTGGCCATCTCACGGCTCATCGACATCATGGATTGCTGGATCTCCTTCACCTTGACGAGGTTGTTCATCTCCTTCATAATCTCCCCGCTCTTTTTAAGCGATCCCGTCATCTTCATCTGACTCACCTGGTTCTGCAGCTGCATCGCTACAGAGTTCATCTGCGCCTTTGAGGCGTACATGCGGTTGACCGCCTTGCGTGAACGAATCGTTTCCTTGGCAAGCATGCGCACCGCCACCTGATCGCCTTGCTTGGCGGCTTGCTTCATGGCCATCTTCGTCTTGGCCTCCTCACGGCGAATCTTGGTGACCTGCATTTCGATTTTGCGCTGCTCCGAGCGCAGGTTGCGCGTCCACTGCCGCACCTCCTCCTCCGGCGTCGGCTTATGAAAAAGTCCACCGAACACGGGCATATTGAATTCGCTGTCGTGGAGTGTGAAATATAGGTAAGAGAGACGAAGTTGAAAGCAAACAAATAAACACACAAACAAGCAAGCCGAAAGCAAAAACAATAGCGGAGCGAACAGCACAAGACGCAAAGGTTGAATGCGGTGTTTTCTTATGCTTTCGTTTATTCTTTTCAGCTTGCGAGCAGCATACAGAGCAAAGCGAAGAGGGAGGGAAGTAAAAACAGAAAGAAGCGAACATGAAGAATGTTGCCAATGTGCATTTCAACTCGGTACAACGTCACAATGCCAGCGAGGAGGCTTGCATCGCAGACAGCGCCGTTTGCTTTCGATTGACAACGCGTTTTTCTTTTGTCATTGGTCGCTGTTCGACTACGTGGATGCGCGGTTCGGATAATGAATAGGTTTTCTTTTAGTACTTTGTTTAAGCGGTTCTGTGAAGAGTGTAAAAAAAGGCGGAGTCTTGAGAGAGAGAGAGAGAGAGAGAGAGACAGAGACTCTTCGATACTTACACTACAATAGCAAAAGCAAAGATGATTTCTCATTACTGTACGCCTTGTTGAATGTCCGTTCCCAGGTGCGCGGACTGCCGCATAAGAGGTGGCTGAAGCGTGTAGCTCACAGGGTCCAACACGTACGGCACCGCACCTGGCGCAGACTGGGGCCCAGCTGGCAGTCCCACCTTCATAGTCATCATCGTGTCCAGCTGAAAGGTCAGGGGCACACACGTGGCGAGCAGACGCCGTGCGCCTTGCGGGCTAAGCAGATAAGCACTCGTGGTGCGGTGATACTGCGGGACGTGCGCCACGCCCTGCGCCACACGCGCCGAATTGCACTGCCCAGCCGTGTCGAGGCCACCGACGTACACCAGCTCCCAATTCGAAGGAACGCGTTCCATGCGGCGCCGCAGCTCTTCCAGAAAAGAACTGGCGGAGTTGTTTTCGCTTTCGACCAGCTCTGCGTCGTCTTCCAGGATCAGATAGCCCTCCTGCGGCGTGGTGGATGCTGGTGATGACGAGCAACGCAAGGAAGAGGCGGGGATATTGCCCACTTTGGACAGAGACGCAATGTAGCTCCACAACTGGATGTGGCTTAGCGCACACCCGAGGGCTCCTCGATTCAGGTCCATGCCCCAAATATGGTGAGTATTTGGTTCCCGCAGCCGCATTAGACCAAGACGAGACACAAAGCCGCAGTCATAACACGCATCCACGTCCACCAAAGAGCCGTCTACCGCCGCAACACGCGTTAGCAAGTCCGGTGCTAAGCCAGCGCGTGTGCACACCTGCGAGATGGACACCAAACGATCGGGCCGGCGATCCAAATTGATGACGAAAACACCCTTCAATGAGAAGGGCTCTACAGCAGGACCAAGTCGACAGAGGGAAGGACGCATGAGCACCGCCAAATTAGCTGTGATGCAAGCGTTTCAGTCTTAGAAAAAAAAAATGGAGCGCCAAGATAAGTTTTGTGTAGTCTTGGTTACGTATTTCGCATGACGAGGCAGAAGTGCCCGCCTATCCTCCCTTTTATTATTATTAGGGTTCAGATGTCACGGCGTAAAGATGAGCGCTTCTAGGAAATTGTAGACGAACAATCCACTTGAAATCGCAAACGCCGTTTTGTTGGCCACGCTTGCCATATGAAAAGAAAGAGGAAAAAAAAATGTGAACGAGAAGGGAGAACTTAGAGGGGAAACAGCAACAAAAGTAACGCATATAAACAAGCTTGAAGAACTAACTTATTACCTCGACAGGTAGCAACGGCAAAGAAAATGACGAGGTTGATTCCTTATTTGCTTTCCCTTTCCTTTTCCTAAAACACATCTGCAACAGAAGCGTCACACCCTCAACTCTGGTGTTCGCTCTCTCGCCCTCTCCTTCGGAGGTGGAATGAAGCAACAGCTCCCCTCCCCACTCCCGAACCCCCCCCCCCAAAAAAAAAAAACGAAAAACAAGCGTCGCATCGGACACAATCTCGCACGGCAACAGTGTGTCAAAGCAATCATGAAGGGCATTTGCTACCTGCTTTTTTCCGTTCTTTCCTTCTCTCCTTGTCACACTATTTTGCTAGAATATGATATTCGCTCGTTCGTGAAAAAAGGGGGGAGGAAAAACAAACACAGCATCGGCGGCAAGGAGGCCGGGGTGAGTGAAACAAACAAAGCACCATTGACAGATACGGCCGTGCGCTTCGCCTTCAGGAGTGGGTAAAAGCGAAGGGAGGGTGTGCAAGTGGGACAAGTACTTACGAAAACGAGAAATGAAAGAGGGGAAAACACACGTCATGCTTCGCGAACGTAAAAGTGAAGAAAGAAGCGAAACAAAATACGTTCTCCAGTAAGACGCACTTTCTAAGGTGCAATCCGCCCTTCAAATAATTTAAAAAAAGGGGATCGTCGCTTCTCGTTTTCTTCCAGCATTCAAGTGATGAATGTGCTCTTGTAGATGAGCACAAAAAGGCAAAAAAAAGGAAGAAGCTCTTCTCTTTCAGCTTTCAGCTCTTCAGGAAGTGTACTCCTGAACAGATCAAAACCCACGGACGTTCAGCACTACGTCTCGCCTCACCAGTCCCGTGCTAACCCACAAAACAAACGCCTAACACAGAACAACCATACCTGTCCCTACCAACATCAAGGGAGGAAGATCAGAGACAGAGAGCAACTATTGGATCAGAGAAATACCTCCCTCTTAACGCCAAAGGCAATTCATCGACGTTGACCAGCGCACCGGACCTAGCAGTTTTGAGCGGCAGCAAACCATCGGGTTCACGGGGATTACGTCATCCAGGTTGTGGCCCTTTACCAAATGCAAGTACTTCCCTTCGTCATCGCCCACAATGACTTGAAACGTCGCCGCCAGGATGGCGCTCGGCCCTGACAGCTCGATCTCCTTGTGCGGCGACATCTGCATAAGGTACTTGTAGCTCTTCGTACTTGCGTTGCCCTCGCGATGGAGGAGACGGAGCACCTGATTCGACTTGGATTCAATCAGCTCGTCGGTTGGCTTTGCGTAGGACCGCACCCACTCCTGATCGTTCTCCAGCTCCTTGTGGCACTCGTAGCGATGCTGCAAGTCGTCGTAACGCCAAATCTGCACGAACTGCCCGACACCGCCGAGCTGCACGGTCCAGTAACCCTGGCAGGCCCCGACGGTGGGACGCAGGGACATGTGCTTCATCGTGAGCTGGTTGAACGCGTCGTAGTTGTGCGGCGCGATGGTGTGAGTGCGCAGCTCGTACACGTGCGAGGGCTGCTTCGCGCCGCCTAGCCGCTTCGCGCACAAACGCAGCATTTGCACTTATTCGTTGTTGCTGCTGCTGCTGCTGCTGTGGTAACTGATAGTGATCTTGAGGAGGAGTGAGCGTGTTGCCGTTCTTCTTTTACTGCTACTAGTACTACCACTACTGCTATCTTGTGCGGTTGAGGAAAATCACCTGCAAGCGAGGTATTAGTCGTTGTTTTGTCGTATGTGTATGTGTGTGTGTATGTCACTGTAAGTGTTTGCCTGTACAACTAGAGAATCGTTGCGTGTTCTACTGCTGAGAGAACAATAAGAAGAGAGCGAAGGCAAAATAGGAGAGAGAAGGAGAAGCAGAACTGCAGCGTCGAGTTGGGTATGAGAGCCAATCTGCGCCGCTCTGCTGCCTCAACCGGCAACATTCGACAGCTGGTCTTATGCAAAAGACACACACACACAAACAAACACACGCCGACGGCTTCGCTGTGGTGTCAGCGGTCAGTGGAGTGACGCGTTCGTGCGCATCACTCTCAGCACTTCTAACAAAAAAAAAGAAGGAAGCCAACAGCGATAGCACAGGAAGCAAGCCCAGTTGATGGATTTCAATCGAAATTTAGCTTGATGAGCTGCTACGGCGAATCACAAACAGAAGAAAGAAACTCGGAACAACTTAAAACCTCAAAGATGTGTGTGTGTTTGCAGCAAATGTGGAAGTTCTTTTTTAACGGCATTTCGCTAGAGTGAAGAAAACAAGAAAAAAAAAATAGCTAACGGTGCTTGCGAAACAGCGTTTCTACTCGTTCACCAACGTAAACAAAGTAATGAAAAAATGAGAGAGAGGCGTGAAAAGGGAAGCAAGGCAGTGCGCACAACGTCTTTCGCACACTGCAGCACATCAACAAGACAAATACAGCGGCTGGTCGCAAAACAAAACAAACAAAACAACAATCGGTCTGGATCGTATCCTCTTCATGGGACAGAAAAAAAAAATGTCGACAATACAAAACAACGACACACACATACAAAGAAAAGGCTAGCGTGAAGGGGCACCCTTGTCGCTCCTACACACACGCACACGTGAAAGAAAGCGCCAACGGTGTCTTTTTGCGTGTGTTCGCTTGACTATGCACCATAAAATTGCCGCAGCAGCGGCACAGCACAGTCCGTCGATACCCCACAACGAGAACAGAAACCGGAAAAAGATACGCGTTCGGTAGAAAGGAAAAAAAAGGAGGAAGTAGATCATAACAGTGATAATAAACAATAAACAATAAGCTAGAAGTCATTTGTGAAATATGAATGAGCTTGGCAGCTGTCGTCTTACGCAGTGAAATAAGCAACAAGGAACAAAACCAAAGCTCGTAGGGTCGTTTTTTTTTATATATTTCGTCCTTCGCGTACGCATGGAAGTCAACAGCTAACACACGGCTCGCAAAGCCGTTTTCAACGTCATTATCGCTGAGCTCTATGAGAAAAAAATGGTCCTCTTACAAAGCCACGTGATGATGTGGATCTTTGTTTAGCTGAAGCACTTCTCGCAAATCAACTCCTGCTCCCTGTCGTGCTTGCTCTTGTAACCGGTAGAGGGGGCTGCAGAGATGGCGCGACCTACGTAGCGAAGCTGGCGCTGGCCCTTGGTGTACTCGTCAATGCGGGGCTCCACGTGATTCCAGGCACCCATGTTCTTGGGCTCTTCCTGCGCCCACGTCAGCTCGGCGCTGCTGTACTCCGCGAGCAGCTGCTGCACCTCCGCGACCGGGAAGGGCGAGAGCTCTTCGATGCGCACCAACGCCACATCCTTCACGCCCTTCGTCTCACGGTACTTGTTCAAGGTGTGGTAAAGCTGGCCGCTGCAGAGGACGAGGCGGCGGGCCTGGCGGGCCGGGACGGTGGGGTCGGGGATGACCGGCTGAAACTCGCCCTCCATCAGCTCCGACAGCGTTGACACGTTCGGCGCACGCAGGTACTGCTTCGAGAAGAAGACAACGAGGCAGTTGCGGAAGTCGCGCTTCACGTGGCGGCGCAGAAGGTGGAAGTACTGGGCCGGGGTGCTCGGGTACGTGATCTCCCAGTTTACCCGGTGCGCCCGCTCCTCCCTGCTGTACGCCGGCGTCGCGACGTCCTCGTTGCTCATCTGCAGGAAGCGCTCGAGGCGGCCGCTGCTGTGCTCCGCGCCCTTGCCATCGTAGCCGTGTGGCAGCGTCACGACACAGGACTGCTGCTGGTTCCACTTCGACTCCCCTGCGCTCAAAAACTGATCAAAGACGATCGTCCCCCCATTCGCAAAGTCCCCGTACTGCGCCTCCCAGATAACGAGCGTGTTCGGGTCGTAAAGAGAGTAGCCGGCGGCGTAGCCCAGCATGCCGTACTCGCTCAGCGGGCTGTTGTTGATGATCATCTTGCCCTGGCCATCGCTGATATGCTGCAACGGGACGTAGGTGCGCTCCTTCTTCTGATCGTGCACGACGGCGTGGCGATGGGCAAACGTGCCGCGCTCCACATCCTCGCCGGTCACGCGCACCTGGTGCCCTTCGAGCAGCAGCGAGCCAAAGGCGAGGGCTTCGGCGGTGCCCCAGTCGATGCCGGTGCCGGCCTCAATCGTCTCGTTGCGGCGATCCAGCACCGTCTTCAGTTTTGGGTGCACCTGGAAGTCCGGCGGGTACGTCTTGAGTGCCGTGACAACTTTGTCGACGGTGTCCTGCGTGATCTTCGTCGGCTGAAGAGTCACCTTGCCCATCTCGTCCGAGTACTTCATATTCTTCCACAGCGGCGGGATGCTTTTCTTGAGGTAGTCGGCGTAGTTCACTTGCGCTGCCGCGTCCTGGAAGGAGCCATAGCGGGCCTTCTCGTCAATCGCCTTCTGCGTCACCTCCTTCGCCGTTACGCTGCCGTCGGCGATGAGAACCTCCGAGTACTTGCTGAACACGTCGGGCATGCTGCGAATGCGCTCGTACATGAGGGGCTGCGTGATGCTCGGGTCATCGTTCTCATTGTGGCCGAAGCGGCGGTAGCAGACGAGGTCGATCACGACGGACTTGTGGAACTTCGCCCGGTACTCCGCAGCAAACTCGAAGACACGCACGACCTCCTCTGGGCAGTCGCCGTTGACGTGCAGAATAGGGCACCCATACACGCGGCCGAGGTCGGTGCAGTAGGCGCTGCTGCGGCTCGATTTCGGGTCAGTCGTAAAGCCGATCTGGTTGTTGCAAACCACGTGCACCGTGCCGCCGGTGTTCTGCTCGCCCACCTCGCTAATGCACATCGTCTCGAAAGCCACCCCCTGACCAGAGAAGGCGGCGTCACCGTGGATTTCAATCGGCAGCACCTTTTGCCAGCCCTCTTCACCGCGTGCGACCTGCATCGCACGCGTGTAGCCTTGCACGAAAGGGTTGACCGCCTCGAGGTGAGACGGGTTGCACAGCATCTCCGTCTGCAGCACCTTGCCCGAGAAGAGCTCGAGCTGCGCGCGGCAGCCAAGGTGATACTTCACATCCGACTGGATCTGGAAGGGGTGCAGCTCCTGCCCTGTCACGCCGATGAACTCCTTCAGGATGACCTCAAAGGGCTTACCGATGATGTGGCACAGCACGTTCAAACGGCCACGGTGCGCCATGCCCAGGTTGATCGTCTCCACGCCAAACTTCGACGACCTCTCCAGCAGCGCACGGAGGCCGACAATCATCGTCTCCGCCCCGTCGCAGCCGAAGCGCTTCTGCGTGGAGTGCTTGCGTTTGAAGTAGTCTTCGAAGAACACGGCGGATGCTACGATGTCCCAGATGCGCCGCTTCTCCTCCTTGTTGAGGACACGGTGCAGCGAGCTCGTCTCGTCCTCCACCTCGATTTGGTTGCGGATAAATCGCTTCGCCTCCGCGTCGACGAGGTGGACCAGCTCAAAGCCGATCTTACCGCAGTACCGCTTCGTGAGCAGGGTGTGGAGCTGCTTGATCGTCATGGGGGCAGAGGATGTGTCCCAGACACCGCCCACCTGGTCCTGGAAGCCGACCCGCACCACGCGATCGGCGTCCTTCTCGCTGAAGCCGAAGTAGGGGAGGTCGAGCCGGACCAACTCCCGGTAGCGTCGCGACGGTGTGCGCTGCGTGATGTCGGTTTCGTCGTAGTTGAGGGGGTCTGTCTGCGCCTTGAGGTGGCCGCGGTCCTCAAAAGCCTGAATCATCCACGTCAGGCGACCGCAATCCGCCAGCGACTGCTTCACCTCCATCGGGTCGCTGCTCTCTGTCGGAAGGACGCGGATCGGCGCGTCCAGCAGACCGTGTTCGTACTCACCAAGGTCGCTGCGCGAGAACAGCTGTGCCCACGACTCATCGACCGATTTCGGGTTCTTTTTCCATTGGTGGTACAGATCGTCGATGTACATCGCCGAGGAGCCGGTGAGGAAGCTATCGTTGTCATACAGCAGCTGACGCTCCGGCACGACATCCGCGGCGTGACGACGGCCCACCATCAGGGCCGTCGCTGCAGCGGGGGTTGCGGGGGCCTTGAACGCTGCCGCGGTGATGCCCGCCGACATGCACCAGGCAAAGCCGCGAGCCGGTACCAAACGGCGCATCATGGTTGTAGAAAACGTAAAGCAAAGGGGAAGGAAAGTAAAAACGTTGGAGTACAATGCGTTATATATATATATATATATATATATATATATATATATATATAGTAC
>NW_015438362.1:276208-286208 GCF_001293395.1 Leptomonas pyrrhocoris
TATATATATATATATATATATATATATATATATATATATGTACTTCCTAATAAGCGCAGCGTGGGTATGTATGAATGTGTGTGTTTGTTTGCGCAGCTATGTGAAGATGTTCACCTAAATGTTTTTTTTAAGAAAAGGTAAAAGGTTATGAGTACAAAGCGAAAGCTACCTACTACTACAAACACCCCTACGGTCAGCGGTTGATTAGGAGTTTTCTCTCTTTCTGCTTGTGAGAGTAAAAAGAAGGAAGCGCCGCTGTCAGAGTCTGGTGGTATCACGCGTGCTGGGGTTCCTCGTGTGTGTGTGTGTGTGGACGTGCGTGTT
This sequence comes from Leptomonas pyrrhocoris, assembly GCF_001293395.1. Lineage (NCBI taxonomy): Eukaryota > Euglenozoa > Kinetoplastea > Trypanosomatida > Trypanosomatidae > Leptomonas > Leptomonas pyrrhocoris. The sequence continues at coordinate 276,533 of NW_015438362.1, forward strand.
CTTCGTTTGCTGAGTCAGAAAAAAGGGAGAAAAAGAACCCCGCAATCCTCGATGTAGAGGAACGAGCCACGAAGAAAGCCACGAGTGTAAACACGAAGAGTGACGTTAACGTGCGAAACGCCAAAGCGGCGGCAAACGTTGTAACGGAGAAAAGAAGGAAAGCAAAAAAAAAGGAGAGTGAATGAGAGGCGAAGACCGACCGAGCAACAGCAACAGCGAGTTTGGCGTTCTCCACCACGTCTCTTCTTCTTCCTGTCCAAGTGGGAAACAGAGACAGTACGTACAAGAGAGAGAGTTTGTAGGAGTGAAGATGACAGTCGCCGCTGAAACATACATAAGGATACTTCATTCTCACTGTTTTCCATTTCGGGAAGGTGTGTGTCCTGCCGCACTCCGTCGTTGAAAAGAAATAACATTGCCTTTTTTTGTTGTTGTCGCTCCACGCGCTAAAGAATCGTCCGCCGCGTCCGTTTCCATGTTGAGAGCTCGCTATTTTTCTTTTGCGTTTGTTTCGCGAAAAGGCCAAGCGTAGTTCGCAATGTCGTTCCTTTACAGAAATTCAACAACAACACAAAAAAGAATACAACCACGTACGTTCGGCACCTACGCGCGTGTCTTTTCCCCCGCACACTAAAGCGTCCTCGAGCGACACAACAGCATACCACACGGCACACAGAACGGCATTCGTCCAGGACTATCATTATTGCACGACATCGCACCATCGCGGTCGTTGCCGCCATCGCCAAAACAACAACAACCAAAAAAAAAACCCACGCAAGTCATCACGCACCGAGACCTTTCTTACCCTTGTGGGACATGGCAGACTCAAACTCGCGCTCCAGGTTCTCGTTCATACGGCGCACCTCCGCGCTGTTCTTGGCGTGTGTGTTGTGATGCGGGTGGCTGTTGCTGTCCCCACCTCCCGCCGCCGCGGCAGCCTTGGCGCCTCCCATGAGGCGGGCGAACTTCATGCGTTTCTCCTCATTGTGGCCGAAGGCACCGGTGGCGGAGTACTGCCCTAGCTCAACCGTCTTCGGCCGGGGGCTCTGTGAAACCGCAGCAGAGGAGGACGCGGCAGTCTCGCCCTGCGCGTATTCGGCCCGGCTACGCTTCAGCGACGCGGACGACGGATGGGACTTGAGTGCTTTGCGGCACGCCTTGAGGTGCATCTGCAGCTCCTTGCGCTCTGCATCGTCGGTTGTGCCGCTTTGCAGTTGCTGCTCCAAGAGGCGAATGGTGACGAGGGCGATAGAAGCCAGCGCCTCCTCCCGCGACACGCGCTGTGTGGCTGACGAGGCGTCGTCGCGATGGCGGGACTCGAGATGTTCGGCTGCAGCATCACGAACTTCACGAATGTAATCCTTCAACGAGGACATGACAGAGTAATCTGTGAAGAAGAAAAAAAGCGAGTATATATGTATAATGTTTTGTGATGTCCTTTTTAAGTGTTCTGCCTTCACTTCTGTACAGTCTTGATGCACGCAAAGGGGAACGAGAGAGAGGAGCGTGAAACACAGTTAGTCAAAAAAAATGAAAGATCGTCCCCCTGAAGAACCTCATGGTGAACAGCGCTCCTCCAACCTAACTTTATTAGCATGGCGTTGGTTCCTCAACTTCAAAAACAATAGCAACAGTAACGAGCAGCGACGCACTCCATCTGATGGGAGGAGAAGCTAAACCCGACCGCCATTACGTGCTAAATGCAAAGGGGGTTTTCTCCATTTCGTTTGGGATGTATTCGCGTAAAGACAGATATAAGCGAAATGGCAGGGGGAAAAAAGGTGAAGGAAGCTGCCACACTACACTAATGTACATCGTCCTGTCATCACGTCAAACAAAGCAAGAGGCCGAAAAACGTACCTAGGAGATGGGGAGTTCGCGCTCTTCCTTCTGAGGATAGATGGGCCGCAGCCTCTCCGTTTTTAAGGCCGGCACGACGTCGGATGCGGTAGGATCGGTGACCGCACTGGACAGAGTAGAGTTTGCTGCCCCACGCACCCCCAACGACAGCTGCACCGCACCACGTGTCTGCTGCACCACGCGATCTCGCAGCTCCGACTCCTCCAACTGCTTGTACGTCTCGCGCCGCTCACACCTCGCTTTGTAAAGTGCCCGTTGATCTTCGTAGCGCATGCGCGGCTCCCCGCTCGGCGCCGGACCGGCACGCGGTGCTACCTTCACAATGATCTTACTCTTCTCATTCCGTCCGGCGTACTTGACCAGCGTGTTCTCCATCGGCTTCCCACAAAACCACAGCGCTGCCTCGTCCTCCTTGACCCGCTCGCTCGCCTTCCAATCGGGGTCGACAATGACGCGGCAGTGGTACACCAGTAAGCGAGTGTCCTCGTCTAGATCAGGGTCGTCGTGCTGGGCGTAAAGACGCTGAATGGCTGCCTCGGTGCCTTCTGCGTGCGTGCAGAAGGACGGATACAGAAGCGACGTCAGCACACGCAGTTCCGCGACGGCGTGGTCAAACTCGTCGTCGCGGACAGGACTTTTCGTGTCCTTCAGCCGTTTGTGCAGCTCTTCTATGCGTGCTGTGTACTGCCCCACCAGCTTTGCCTCGCTTTCTTCCATCTCTTTCTCCTTGTGGTGTTGCGTGAAAAGCGTTGCGAGCTCCTGGGCGGACATGAGCACAAGACGCAGCTGATGCCGCGTGTTCAAGAGGTGGGCGATGATAGGGACGATGGAGTCCTGTGCAGAGGGCGACGCACCAGCGGTGGTGGTGGAAGTCGCCTTGTCGGACGGGGGAGTTGGGGAGGCGGAGACAGCATCGCTGAGCTTCCGCTCCACCACGAACTCATCGGGGTACACGGTCCCCTTCACGACGAGGAGCACCATGTGGAGGAAGTAAAAAAAAAGGGGGGGGCAAAAGAAGAATGGAGGGAGGAGTGGTGTAATGAGGGAAATAGAAGAATAATGGGGGACTCGGGCCCACTGCTAACGGAGTGAAAGTTCTGAACAACGGAGAGGAGCGAAGAAAAAAAAAGGTAGGAAAACAAAGCAAAGGAAAAGGTGAGAGGAAATGTGTAACGCGTTAAAAGACCATCCGCAGCATATAACGACCCCCCCCCCCCCTCGAAAAAGCGAACGTTGTGTCCATCACAGCGAGAGCTTTTTGGGGGCGCGCAGACAACCAGGAGAAGAAAAAAGAGGCATTCGCGGTACATTACAGCGTCCGTAATTATCAGAGGGTTTCTCCTGTACTCCTGCCAGAAACGAAACATCAACAAAGCCTCCTCTTCCTCTAATCCCTTCGACGTGGTTAGAAATGCTTGCCTGGTGTGATGCGCCAAGGTGACAAGCTGACATGGAGTCTAAGTGGCACATTGGTGCTCACACCAGCATGTTCTCAGACTCCTATTCGCACATGTGCTAAAGCACTCCAACAGCGCAGATTTCTGTGCTGTAAAAGAGGCAAAGATGCAGATGCAGTTTGCCTGTTCAATCTGCGTCGGCTTCACTCAACAGAAAGCGGCCCAACGGTGTGTCTCGCAACAGCAGAGGCCGATCAGGGGCCAGGGAACGGCTCTGACGCACCACCTCGAGTGCCACCGTTTGTGCCTGCAGCCACTGCAGCGCCGCTTTCCTCCCCGACTCTCGCACCTCGCTGGCCGCCGTCGCCGCGTAGCCCTGTGTCCCGACGACGGACGCAGACGAACGCGACGACGCTTCTGTTTCTTCCGTTGCGTCTACACGCAGCAGCGCCAGTGCGGCCAAGACGTGACTGCGACGTGGGGCGCTGACGAAGTGTTCCGCCGAGGTGCAGCGCTCGGGGGCGACTTCCAGCAGGTACTCCCGTAGCAGGCGCAGAGCGTGGTGAAGAGCATCTTGCGTGCGAAACGGGACACGGTCCCGCACGGCAAGACTGACCAGTTCGGCATAGATCTCCTTCGTAAGGGCCATGGGCAGCACCCCGGGCTGCTCCAGCAGCTTCGCGATCTGCTCCATGTGGTCGAAGCCTTTATACAACACAACAAGGCGGAGTGACAGCAGCGCCTCCTCCGCGCAGGAGGGGGTGAAGGGGCCACTGCCTACGCGTGTCATCGCCACGCAGCGCGCAGCCGCCGTCTCGAGCCGCTCGAGTGTCTGGGCGTGCGCACTCCAGCCGAGGCTGTCGCACAGCTCACGCCACCGCGCGACGGCCGTCTCCACCGGCATTGCCGACGACGCAGCAGCCGTGCAGCACTGCGAGAAGATGCACTGCGCCGTGTACACGATCCAGCTGTGCCCAAGGCGGGTGCGGTGGTAGGCGGTGGTGGTGTTGGTGTAGTGCATCAACTGCAGAAGCGCGGGCTGGAAGCCGTAGAGGTGGTGTATCGCCATGGCCCAGTGCTCGAGGACCTCCCAAGCGCTATCGACGGCCTGCCAGCGGCACAGCGTCGCCACACACACGCGGTAGAAGAGGGAGCTGAGCAGCATCTTCGTTTGCGGCTGTGCCGCTGCGGTGTCGCGTTGTTGCTGCGCCGCGTCCTCGAGCTGCACCGCGATGAGGCGGATGGCGGTGGCCACCACGGTGATGGAGGTGGCCTGAGAGGTAAAGGAATTCGGCAGGGAGGCAAAGGATGGGGGCTGCGACCTTCGCGTAGTCGGGGAAGCAGGGCCTACCACCACATCGGGGCTTAGTAGGTGCACGAGGAGGGACACCAACACTTGCAGAACGGAGTGGCGGTCGGTGCCGCGTAAGACGACGAGGTGCTGCCACAGCGGCAGGAAGCCCTGTGTCGCCTCCGTGTGCTGCGGCAGCAGTCGCCACAGCGCCTCCACTGCCGCACTGGCAGGACCGTGCGCGAAGGAAGAGGAGGGGGAAGAAGGGGAAGGAGCAATAGCAGCAGACGGTGCTCGTGTGTCGAGGTGCTTGTTCACACTCCTTGAGCCAACAGTGATGCTGCTGTTGCCATCCACCGCTGCCGCGGCGGACGCACTCGCGAACACCGGGGCGACAGGAACGTGCAGGCCCGTGGGGGCATTGCGTGCCGACCCACGGGCAGACGGAGCGGAGCCAGGCCCGCACGTCTCACTCACCGTGTCACGCGTCCGTTTCATCTTCTGCACCTTGTGCGCGTTGCGGAGAGACGCGCCACCTGCGATGATCTTCAGCTGACGCGGCCCCGCGGAATCCGTCTCCGCCTTCTGCATCGCAACGTCGTCAGACGGCGCTGCCGGGGTCCCCCCTGCCAAATCGAACCAGTTGAGATCCTTTGGCAGACGTTTTATCTGCTGCCGTGTGGGTGGTGCGTTGACCGGCTCTTTTGTCGTGCGCTGCCGCTTCGCCGACGGCACCATCGAGTCGTCGCCAACAGACTCCACAGCCGCTGCGGAGGAGGAGGCAGTAGGAGGGGCGACGGCAGGACCACCGCCACCACTGTTACCCTTGCTTGCAGCGGTAGCAATAGCAGCCTCCATCGACTTGCGCATCTCCACGGACTGCAGCCGCTGCTCCTCCAGTTGTGCCTGTGCGCTGCGCACTAGCTCCTTCTGTGCCTCCATCTCGCGATAGAGCTGCGTGTACACAAGCTGGTAGGCGGCTTCGCGCTCACACGTGGTGCTGACGAAGAGCTCGAACTCGCGCTTCAGCTGCTCCTTCTGAGCCTTCTCTAGCGCGGCAGCTTTGTGTTGCTTATCCAGTTCTCCTTGCAGCTCCTTCTTCGCCTGCTGCACCGCTTCTTGAACACGCGCGGCGGTCACCTGCGCAGAGGAGTCGGTGGCGTTCGATGACGGGATGCCGCGTGTACGACGACTCTGCGGCAACGGCGCGGTGGTCCTGTCTGCGCTGCTGCGAATGGCAGCGGACTCACACGGTTTTTCCTCCTCCTCTCCATGCTGATCGGCTTCGCTGTTCGTCATGGCACGACCTGCTCCAGCACCGACAATACGTGCTCCGCGTGCGTCGCCGTCTACCGACGCCGTGGGGGTCGCGAGGGCGAGTCGTGCTCGCAGGTTTGTATTGGTGAGGCGCAACTCGCGGTTTTCTAGCCGGAGCTGCCTCATCTCCTTCTCCAGTAGATTGCTGCCGTCATTTTCTAGAAATGGGTCGGTCATGATGGTACACACGCATGCCTGTGTGTGAGTGTGTAATGGATGATCAGAGCTTCTTCTGCAATTCGATGCTATGGAGAGAGAAGAAGCAGACAATTAGAAGTAATAACGATGCTAATCTCCAAAACGATGATGTGTTCCAACCTTTTTTTGCTACTGCTGCTTTCTTGATGCTGAGTGGAATTTTCGACGTGGGCCACTTCAGGTATTGTCTTTCCTTTGTAATGGCCCACACGGACACACACACACACACACACACGCCCTCAACGGTGATTGGGAAGACAGCACTTCGGAAGGAGAGAAAAGAAAGACGTGCAGAGAACCGAAGAAAGGATGGCGTGGTCACTCAGCAGCGACAGAACGGCTCTTTGCCCCTTTCATCACATGGAATGCGACCACGGCAGTGGTGGATGCGTGAAAACAAAACCCCCACCACGTATGGTGGAAGCGGAACGTTAAATTGCAAGCTGCTTTCTTCTCTGTTCTCTTCTTTTCCTCAATTCGTCGTAATATTATTTGGGGGTATGTGTGTGCTTGCGCGACAGGGTGTATTGCTGCGGTGTCAGTAAAGTACGAGGCTTATTGTCTTTCTTCTTGAAACACACGAATGTCGCGCGCAACTCACTTGTTTTGTTCCCACCACGACCTCTCAATAGTCACAAACAACAGCAGAAGGCAGCAACAGCAACAGAAAGGGCGTGTGGTGGGAGCCTGTGAGCAGATCTGGCGGTTCTACCTGTTCGTCTACTCTAGACGGCTATGCTCGGTTTCTATCCTTCTCATTGGAGAAAACAGCCTTTGGCAAAGCTGGCTGCCTCGCGTCGTCCCCCAACGTCACCGCTAACGTGTTCTCAAGCTCTACAAGCCGCGCCGAGTGCTGCCGCACCAATCGCGCCATCGATGCCCCGTGCTGCCTCCACAGCGCGGTTACCTCCGCATTTTCGCCTGCGGTCGCCCCGCGCGTGCCGGGACGCAGCAGCGCACACTGCGTGCGAATACTCCCCGTCACGCTTTCCGTGTTGCACACCTCCGCCTCTAAGGCGGCCACGTACTGCTCCAGCTCATTCAATATTTCATCTTTCTGGGAGAGAACGAAATCGCGCGCGACGAGCACGTCAGTGGTCGTGGTCAGTTTCTGAATGCGCTCACTCGCGTGCAACAATTCCGCGTTTCGGTGCTCCGTTGTTGTTGGGGTGCTGAACATAACAACGTGCTTTTTTTCTCTTCTTCCGGTGGTATTTTCTCCAAATAGGCGTCCTTTAAAAAGCAAAATGACGGAGTACTAGAAGAGAAGAAGAAGAAAGGGCAGAGGGAGAAAGGGTTGGAGGAGTCAACGAAGCAGAAATAAAGAACAATCCTGCTGCTGCCAATCAGAGTTGCACACGTGGTCTCATCCGGATGCACAAGGAAATGATGACGATCGAAGGCAGCGAATTGTGGATGAAGTACGAAGCCCGTAGACACGGAGCATCCTCAGCGCGCCACGCTGACCGTCAATGCTTCCAACGAGTGTGTGGTCGAGTTTGTGAAACCCTCTTTGACAAACATACGTGCGAAGGGAAGTGACACGTTTGAAGAGGGCTGTCGTTTTCTCGAAAGCACGCCTGCGAAAAGACGCCGCCATTGCTTCTTCTTCTGCACGTGTGTACTCAGCGATGCTGCGGAAAGTATCGAGACTGCTTGCGATTGTGTTGTTGCTGCTGCTGCTGTTGCCACGTCGAGAATACGCTTTGGTGGAGCGGGATGAATTGTCCGGGAAGGACACACGGAAAGGTAGAAGGGAAAAATAGAATCCCAAGTCGTGAACGCAGTTAGAGGATCACGCATCGCTTCGATTCAGTGACGTACACACCCGCACATATAGATCCTAAGAGTAAAAGCAAGAAAAAAAGTAAACAGAAAAAAAGGCGAACAGAGGGCCATGAAGGTGCGCAAAATCGTGTCCCTTGTCAGGATTTGCGATATCACAGAACGGTGTGTAAAAGGGCTAAATCAGCTAATACAGCGGCAGCAAATCACAAGAAGAAAAAATATATATGCGTGGCCCACGTGAGAAAAACGTTCAAGAATGACGAGCCACAAACAATACAAAAACCGTCTCAGAAACGAAGAAAAAACAGAAGATGAAAGCAAACACGGGGGCAAAAAGAGAACATCTGCAGAGAGTGCAGTGCACAAATGACCCCTACGCCGCATCTCCGGGTTTGCGCATGCGCGTGCGGTAGAGCCAATCGTCATAAATCTTCCGCTTCTCCTCTACAAAGTTGTCTGGGTATGGCGTCTCACGAATCGCCGCATTACCTGTCATCGCCATGTACAGCATCGCCTGGTTGAACTCCTCCATGCGGGACATGGCGAACCCTTTGTGGTAGAGATGTCGACAGTTCTTCATCGCGTTGTACTGACCCTCCTTCACCAGGCAGCGCGAGGTCATCTCATGCACCAAGTTGGCGTGTGCCACGTACACATCCCGCTCCCGCTCCAGCCAATTTTTGTAGGCTAAGTAGTGGTAGTAATCGGTGTACTTCCCGTCCACGGGAGGCGGCACCTTGGCGTTCACGTACTTGGTGCGTGGCCAGCGCCACGAGGCCCACCAGTACTCCTCCGGGCATGGGTTCGGTCGCGTGTTGGCGTCGACGTACGTGCGGGGCCGCAGCGGGCCGATGGGACTCAACAGGTAGTCAAAGAAGCCGTGGTACTTGCGCTCAACGTTGTGGCCCAGGGTGGGCATGTCCGGGTCCTGGCCGAACTGCATCTGCAGAATGCGTGTAAAGCGCTCCACGGCGGTGCGCGGCGGTGGCATCGGCTTTGCGGTGTCGAAGGCGGGCAGGTTGTTGATGTAGTCCTGGGAGGCCATGGACGGTGCTTTGATAGTTTCGTACGGTGCCGCACTGGTGGGGTGCTCATGGTGGTGCTCGTCACCGGCGTGCGTCGCGGCGGCTGTCCCCGTCATTGCTAAATTTTCTCTAGTTCCGACTGAGAGTAAACTAAAAGCAGAAAAGGTATATGTTTCTTTTTTTTTTTTGGGGGGGGGGGGTTAGGGCTGCTACCCTTTCCCTTCTGTGCGGTACGGATTTGTGCCGTTCAGCACAGGAAGCCAAGGTCGAAGGCACGACTTTGCACAAAGGGGCAAAGGACACTCCGCTAACACTGTGCCACACGTCACCGGTGGAAAAAGAGAGAAGAACCTCTCTCAAGGCGATAAGATACAAAAACAAAATAGAAGAAAAGCTACACAGAAACGGAGAAGTGCTATTACTACCTCCTAAACAGTTTTTGCTGTTGTTGTGTCCTAAGTATTTTGCTAAACTGAATGGTCCTCTCTTTGATGTCCGTCACCCTCAAACTCCGATGTGAAGTTTGGCGACGTGTGACCTTCTAAAAGAAAAGGAAAAAGAAGGGAAATTGTGGTAGAAAAGGTGAGTTTCGAAGCGTAAGAGTACAAAAAAAGATTGAGATGCGGAGAAGCAGTGGTGACCAGAGACGCCGATGACACAAGGGATGTGCCAGAGGGGTAACACTGAGGAGCAACACTCTGGCATTTTTGCGGCATATCCTTGTGCCGATGCCTAACCGCAGAGCTTCTTGAATGTCTTCTTCCTTCAACTGACTAGTTGTGCTCGTCAGGAAAATAAAG
>NW_015438362.1:288708-397721 GCF_001293395.1 Leptomonas pyrrhocoris
AAAAAGATGCAAACCTGAGTGACTTTGACCAGAAAGAAAAGAAACGAATTACTACGCCGGTTGGAGAGAGTAGCAGGGTGGTGTTGGTGTGTATGACAGCAAAATGAGAAAAAAGGTGTTCAGATTGAGAGAGGATAAATATGATCAGAAGGGAACGAATATGAAGGGTGGTAAAGAGTGCAGGGGATGAGAACGGCAGAAGCAGCGCAAGCAATCTAGAATGATATTTCTGTAAAGTGACGTGCTTGAAGGGGTATTGGCACTTTGCATAAAGTGGAACTCACCGTTTTCCCTTGTACAAGCATATACCTCCGAACGGGTACGCCATTAACGCGTCTCAGCACGCAGTGTTGGCGAAAGAACCAGAAAGCACAGGACACAAGAAGAGCTCCTTTAATGCTATCTTGATTTTTTTTTTAATTTTAAAGAGTGGGCCCCGGCTCTGTGTGGCTGCGTGTGGGCTTATTTTTTCAAATTGCAGGGGTGGGAGGCGGCTGGTGAACTGCGGAGAACAGCGACCACTTAACAGCAACATGAATATAAATATAAACGCCTTAACCGAACAATTAGGTAGCGCCTTCTCACCCCCACACGGCACTCATCTCCTTTCAGGTCTCTGTCTTCGGGCACCAGTTAGCGGAACATCTTGGAGAACATCTGCTTCTGCGCCTTCGTGACTTCCGCCTCGCCGGTGGCGATGGTGGTGCGCATCGCACCGACGTCCTCTTCACCTCCCCCGAGCTTTTCGTAGGCTGCGCATGCCTCCGCAGCGGCTTTAAACTCTTGTGCCCCACACAGCGCATACGTGAGGCGATAGTAGGCCTTCAGGGAGCTTGGATCGAGGGCAACGGCGGTCCGCGCGTCCACCACCGCATCCGAGCACTTCTTCAGCCGAGTGAGACAGAGACAGCGATTCAGCAGAGCGGAGAGGCGCAGCTGGGTTGCGGCTGCCTCGTCAGGCAGCAGATCACGTCGGCCCTCTGTCAAGTCAATCGCCATGCTGTAGGCCTGCACTGCCGCCTGAAGATCACCCGCGGCAAACAGTTTATTGCCGTCCTCTTTGGCCTGCTGCGCCTTCTCGTAGTTCTCGGGGCTGATCGTCTTCGTCTCCGCCTCGCGCAGCATCGCCGCTTGTGCCATTTGTGCCTGGTTAGACGGGTCGTAGGAGACCTGCGATGGGTGCGCGAGGAGCTCGTCGTAGCGCGTCAGAGGGCAGTCGACGCGGCCCCACTCCTCCAGGGCGGGGTCGTCGTGGTTCGACAAGAGAAACGCGTCGCCGCGGATGTCGCGCTGGGCCAGTTTGCTCGCCCGGTAGTTCAGCGGCAAGTCCTTGAAGGCACCGCTGTCGTCGATGTAGAGCGACGTGCCGATGTAGCCGGTGGTGCGCATCGGCATGGTGACGGGGATGATCTCGTAGGAGGCCTGGTCGAGGTAGTGCTCAATCATCGCCGCCTGCTGCTTCTCCGACGCCTCCGTCGACCCCTCAGCTGCACCGCCGTTGACGGCGTGCTTCTTGGCGCTTTCGCTGGCCTTCGCAACAAGGTGGCGGCCCATGTCTGTCTTCTGGTCCTCGGAGAGCAGAGAGCGACGGAAGTACCGTGTCAAGGTGCCACAGAGTTCCTCCTCGCTGTTGCCGTTGAAGCGCAGCTCTTGCACCGGCTCTTGAGCGTCGTGCGGAATGCGCAAGTACGTGAACGGCTTCACGACGGGCTGTGACGTGCTGCTCATTGTTTCTTTTTTTAAAAGCTAGGATTAGGTATGCTTAAGATAAGAGGACCCAGTTTTATTTTCCCCTTTTCGCGTAGCGTGTGGTGCGCCAACGTTCAATTCAAAACGTTGACAACGTGTGTTTGTGTGCGTGTGTGTGCGGGCGTGCTTATTATTTCCTTCGAGTTCGTTCCACCGAAGGAATGGTCAGCAGAATGTTGACGTTGCTTTCAAAGAAAAGGTGGAGGATTGAGAGGGAGAGAGAGAGGAGCAGTATGGAAATGTGGATTGACAAGAGCAAGCAACTACTCAGCATATCGCGGCTCGGCAAGCAAAGGCAGCTGCGTTCTCCAAAGCACGTTACAGAAGCAGACCAGCAAGAGGATTCTTTTGTTTCCGGTGAGCGCTCTCCATGACGTGATGTTTACTGTGTTTGTGGCTACGAGGGCCTCTTCACCTCTACCAGGCTGCTTCTTCACTTTTTCTGCCAACTTTCGGCAGGGCGAGGCAGACAATTATAGAGAAATCTAAAGAAAAAAACGTCTACGCTCAACGGAGAAAACAACTCGTACGCGCTGTGGCACGTTGGCGGTATCCATTTGAAATAAACGATGCACCTGCTGATGAGCAGTGTATGGATGCAGCGTCTCTATTACCCGATAACTGTCTTCCTCTTCACGCTGTGCAGCTTCGGACTCTACCGCGTCGCCATCAACAAGCGCGCGACCGCGTCCACCGCTTGCGCCGTCTCCATCTCCACCGCCGTCACCAGTTGCCGATTGCACCGAATCACGAGACAGCACTCTGCACGACGCACCTTCTCTTTGTGAATGACGCCGCTCTGAAACGCCTGCCCGCCTGTCCATACCTCGACAACATCACCGCGCAGAATGGGGACCTCGCACACGGGGTTGAAGCTGCCATCACGCGTAGTCCTTCCTCTTCCAAGCCCGATCGAGTCGCGCAGCTGCGCCGCACCACGCACCTTTTCTAACGCAATAAAGAAACGTGCATCGCTTGGGTCTGCTGCGGAGGCGGCGGAGGTTTGAAAATGACCTCGCGATGTTACACGGCGGATCGTCAGGCGGCGCCGTCCAACACCGTTGCGTGAGGCGTGATGTTTCAGCACTGCAAACGTCTGCGTGCCGCCTTCCTCTGTCCGCTGTTTGTTGAGCAGGGCGACATCAGGGGCTGAGGATGAGGAGGACCAAGCCGGACGAGGATCAGGTGCGCTGCGGCTGCGGCGTTGCGGCGGTGGCACGCGATGCGACGCGTCACGTAAGGCTCGGCGAGGTAGGTGATGCTGCTCCTGAAGGGGCAATGCCGGCGTCTCGGCGTCATTGCGCTGCGTCGTCATCGTTAATGGCGGTGAGGGCAACCGTGCCGCTGCGTCTGCGTCTGCAGAGTTGGACCGAGAGGAATGGAGAGAAGAGGTGGAGCTGTGAAAGAGCACGCGGTTTTGCGGCGGCGGTGGCGACGGAGGCGGCGGCGGTGGCGGTGGGACCACCGTTGCTGACGTCTCCGTGAGAGGGGCGTCGGCGGCAGACGCGGAGGTCAGTGCAACACTTTCTTGCCGGTTGGTGAGTTCCATTGCGGCGGCAGCAGCAGCCGCATGTTCGCCCCAGATATTTTGCTTCGCACGCATTGAAGCTCTACGCATGATGGGATCGCGTTGCTTGGACTGCGTTGACTGAGTTTTCATGTTCTGCAGCCACGACGTGTGGATAACGGAGAGCGGCCCACTAACGGCTTCTTTGTCGTCTGCCACAGGGAACGCGGCTGACGGGGCCGCCTGTGAAGTGGACGCATTTTTCGACGCGGCGGCCGTAGAGGACGCACTCTGCCTTCGTCGCCCATTCGGTTGCCCGCACTCCGCCATTACGTGCTGAGCGTTGGCCGTTGCCGCAGTTTCCCGGTCAGGTCTCGTCCACAAATCTCTGTTTTGCGAAGGCGGCGGCGGCGGCGCTGTGCCGGTTCGCGCTGCCACACTTTCCCGGACTGTGGTGGTACGAGAAGATTGCGGCGCCGGAGCGTCCCTCCGCGACGACCTTCGAAAGCAAAGGCGTGGAACGCACGCGGACGGCGAGTTTGTGAAAGAGAGCGTCGTAGTGGAGGCGGCGGTCGGCAGAGATGGCGGAATCTGAGACACAAAACTCGATGTCTGTCCGGTGTTACTACGTGGTGGGTGCAGCTGCGGGTGAACACGTGACGATGCGTCGTGTGCAGAGGCGCTACGCCACTGAAAGAAAGACGAAGAGGCAGATGTGTCTGCGACGGCAGTCACGACCGACCGCTCTCCCGCTTGCCTCCACCCGAGAAACCTTAAGTTCGACCCAGCCTCCGAACTGGGATGCGAGGCGGTTTGCGAGGGTGGTGGTGGTGGTGGCTCTTGCAGACTCGTGTGCGTCCTACGAGTCTCCCTCCACGCCGTCGGTGGGCAGCTGGAGGAGGAGAGGGGAAGAAAGGACACGGATGCCCCACTCTGGACCGATGATGCCGCTGCAGTTGCCGAGGCTGCTGCGACGGCGGCAGAGGATTCGTGTGTCGGTGCACTGCTCGCGCGCTCGCGTGATGAGGCCCGGCTGCTGGCCGCCGACTCCGCCAGACTCGTCCTTCGACTGCTTTGCAAACTGCGCAGCTTCCACGGTGCAGTCCCTAGGAGAGAGGTGGCCTCCCACAGAACAGCGAGATTTGTTCGTGCGCTGCCAGATTCTTGGACTGTTGATGCGCTTCGCGAAGGAGACAAATTCTCTCGCCCGTAAGCATTCGGATAAGGCGGTGCTTGCTCCTCGCTGTTCTTCAAGTCAACGGACTCGCTACGTTGTCGTGGCGGTGGACTCGATGAGGAAACAGCAGACGACGGGCCTTCAGCTTGTGTTTGTCGTTCATCCGGGGTACGCAACTTACGCGCACTTGACCCAAGGTGCGACCCTTTCGCGTTCGGGTCTGTTACCAGTGAGAGCGTCTTTGCCTCAGCCTCCTCAGCTGTCAATGGCTTTGCGTCGCACGTCACGGGGGAGTGGCTCAGCGGCGTGGAGCCTGCGCCAGAGCGAGGCGAAGACAGAAGCGATCCAGAACCAGAGTCGGAGCCGGATCCTGAAGTGGAGGACAGACTGGGCGAGATACTGGGGGCGAGGACGATGGTTCGTGTCTTGCGCGGTGGCCAGGGTGCCCCTCGCAGGGGAGGGTGTAGATCATGCAATGCGTTGTCCACAACGACCTCGTCCGCTGCGCAGTGTTGTGTTGTTGAGGCCGTAGTGAGAGGGGGCGGGGGAGAGAGCCGCAGGGTCCGTTCCACACGCACCAGCTCCGCTTCACTGCTGTCGTGGTGCTGCTCTTTTCCGTCCACTTCATGGACGACTTTAATGTGCGTGTGCGAGTCGTGGTGGGCAGGCGGCCCGCCGCGATCCAAGCTTGACGACTTCTCTGCTCGAGGCTTCGTGGCCGATCGACGCGGCGGGGAGTCGAGCTCGTTCGCCGCATCACTATTTGGAATGAAAATGCGCTTCTCTGACCGACCCGGCGGCGTGCGCGGGGCCGCGTCCTCCTGCCGCACTTCGGAGCTCGAGCTGCTGGGAATGGAGACCTCCACTTCCTCCACGAAGTTGCTTTCATAGAATGCACCAGTGCTCTTATCAGCAGTGGCGGATACATTCTGAATACAGGCGTTCCTACGGCGACGCTGCAGCAACGGGAGCACCTCTGCTGCCGGACCAAGATGTTCGTACGCGAGATGAACAGCGGCAATGCGGTGAGTGTCGGAGGTGTCTGTGCATCCAGAGAAGCGCAGCTGCAAGTACAGGCGCAGCGCATTCATATCCGGCACGGTGGAGCTGCCCATGAGCGCGGCGACGTGGTACAGCGTCCGCAGCGGTATTTCCGTCGTGCATGCCTGTAGTGCGGGGTTGAACACGCTTGCCGGCACCGTCGCTTCTGAGGCGGCGTTCAGGTCCCACTCCTTCACCACAACGGGCCGCACCGAGACGCCGTCCAGTCGCTGCGCACTCGTTGCCAGGCTCACGACACAACGCACCGGAAAGCAACGCCGGTCCGTTAGCAGCGGCGAGGTGGAGAGGCGCAACGTCGCGGTGGAAATGGGAGAAAAAAAGGGAGCGCCTAAGTTGGTGATTTCGCACGTGGCAATGGTGGGCCGTGCCCGCACCGACGGATTCAACCAATACCGCAAGCCTTCTGGAGGGGGCGTAGCGGTGGTAGTGGTGGTGGTGATGGGGTGGTTGGCGTAAAAGCATGCGTCAGCGCCGGCGCCAGTGAAGTGCACCACGCACTCCAGCGCGTCAACAGAGCAGGAAGCGGAGGTGGCAAAGAGAGACGCAGACGCGCGTGCGCTGCTGACTTCTGGAAAAGGCAGCATTTCTAGCACTCACGTTTTTATTTTCTTTTTCGTACAAGTACAAGAAGCATTAAAAGAACGGGCAGGAGAAATCAGATATTCAGGGATCTATCTATCTATGAGGCGGTGTGTGCGTGTAAATGTATCTACGGGGAACAGAGACTGTAAAACAACACAACGAGAAAACGTGTAGGTCTTGCTGTCTTCTTTAAGCTAAATGTGTGTAGGCCGCTGGCAACAGAGACGGATGCGATGCGCCTACTGAAAAATTGAATCGCAGGTGTTTTTTTTTTTACTTTTTCCCGTACGTGTGCGTTTCAGCCGTACAAAGGCAGTATTGCTCCTTGGACTAATGTGGATATACCTCGCCGAGAAAACGTGGGCGTCTTCGCTCACGCACTCAGCCTGAAGTGTGCGAGGCAGCGGCGTGAGGACGCACAGCGAGCGCTTCCACAGGCCTGCCTTAAAAGAAGAAAAAAAAAAGAGAAGAGACAGATATTTTGGAAACGAGAAGTAGTTGAGAAACATGTGGTGCAAACAACATCAAGAAATTGGATTGAGTAAACGCCAAAGTGATCGTCTTCAAGAATCATACAATGGCATAATAACAATAGTAATAATAATACCATACGCGATGCCAAACAACGAGTGAAATAATGCGAAAGTGTTCCTGCGCGGTAAAAACACAAACTGAGGCATCCGAGTTCATCTGCCGGATTTGATGCCTTGGCAAGAGCGATGACAATGAAGCATCCGTCAAAAGCGTAATAGGAAGTTCCGAGTCTCGACACTTCCCGTTCTTGCTATGAATTGCACTTTAAAAGCGGTGCTGCTCACTTTCATTCTCGCGTAGAGGAATGCTCCTCGTCTCCTCCTACCAAGTAATTCAAAAGAGAAACAAGGCATTCAATGTGATCAAATGAAAAAGAGTAAAAGAGCGCTTCCCCTGTCTCCTCGCCACAGCTGCTCGCCCTCTCTCTCTCTCTTCACGTTTTGTAGCATCAGGGACGAGTTTCTCTTTTGATCAACGAAGACGATATGAAACAGCCAAATAGGAAAGGACACAACGTCAGGGGGGCTCCCTCCTTGCTCCGCACACATTGATCTCATGCGCTGAGAAACAACGAGAGAGAGAGAAGGAGTTTTACAGCGCAGTCCCTCGTTCTTTCTTCTTTCTTTTTGTGACGCAAAGCCCTCCCAAGCGTTACGGCTTCACAGGATCCTGTCCTAGGCCACTGGCCAGCTTGTACTGCGACCCGCGATGCGCAAACGATGTGCCGATGAAAGGAATGGGGGCTGACTCGTCCAGCAGGCGCTCAATGCTCTGGTGTTTATCCCACTCCCAGCGCTTCTTCAAGCGGTACCAGGCGAACCCCGCGTTCTCGATGTTGTGGTCGGCGAACATGGCGCTCACGTTGAACTCGCGCCGTTGCAAAAAGCCGAGGTAGTAGTTTGCGTAGAGGCACTCCATCACGATGGGCCACGCCTTGGGCGGGACGTCCTTGGCGATCTTCTGCGCGTGCATCATCTCGTCCTTCACGATGCACATTACGTCAAACAACACCTTACGCACGGCGCGGTCCTGGGACGCTAAAGGAATGTTCTTCAGCAGCGCCAGGTTCACGTGGTTATCGGCGCAAATGTCCGACGGCAGCATCGTGAAGCCGAGCCGCGCGTACTTCTTCCAGAACATGACGCAGTGGTTTGTGAGGCCCGTGGCGCGGCCGATGTGGGTCATGAGATGCTCCGCCGCCTCGTCCTTCACGTTTGTCACTTCGAGTAGCGAGTTGAAGAAGTACCCGTAGAACTTGTCGAAGTGGTCGAAGAGTTGCTGCACGTTGCCCGGCTGCTGGATCACCTTCAGCCGCGCATCCGTGAAGCCGCGCACAAACGCCTTCGTCATGCGTGGGGTTTGCTCCACCGTGGAAGCGAAGGGGCGAAGCACTGGGTGGGAGTCCGTGAACTGCCCAGCGCTCATGCGACGCTTCTCCATAATCGCCCCCACCGACTCCTTCCAAAAGACGAGCTTCATGCCGGCGCCGGTTGTCTTCATACCGCGCTGCGAGTGCACCTCCAGCATGGCCCACCGCGCCTTGTTGAGCGACATCGCGAGGTTCCACATGGCGTAGTAGTTGCGCCGCGTCGTCGCATCGGGGTAGGCCATTTCCCCGACGCGGTAGTGGAAGAGGTCGAACTCACGCATATCCTCCTCCATTTTCAAGTAATCGACCTCGAGGGAGCCGATGGCGGTGGTGTTGGTCTCTGCCCTATCGGCGTGGGCCGCGTTGATGCGGGCCCACATTTGCTCTTTCGTCAGCTCATTTTTTGGCAGGGATTTGTAGTAGTCGCTCGCCTCTTTGTTACGTAAAACCTGGGGGCCGTCCGAGACGACCCTGCTCGTTGGGGAAGCCGCCGTCGCGCGAGGGGGCAGACTCGATTTCTTGTCCTCGCCCACGCTGAGTGTTGTGGGCGGCTTTCGCGGCGTCACGTTCAGCGAAGCGGGGGGTGCGCGGTGCGGCAGTGACGACGACCCGCGAGCAGCAGTAGCAGAAGCAGCCGCAACCGCAGCCGCAGTACCGGGTGCGTGCGATTCACCCTGTCCGTGACTGTGCCCCGAATGCGGGGGAGCTACAGCATCAGCCGCAGCACTGCTATTTCCGTGAGATGCGGTCGCGGCGGTGAACTCTGCGTCCAGTCCTTGTCGAGGCGAGGGCATCTTCCCGGTCTTGGCTGCGGAGACCATGTAATCCGCCTGAGCAGCCTGCAGAGCCGCTGTGGTGCCGGGGTTTTCACAAGGGAGACGACCGTCATCACCTCCGGCCTTAAAACTCGGCGTCGCCTTCTCCTCGGGGGACTTCATGAAGGCAGAGATGGTCCCGGCGTAGACGCCGATACCTTTCAGGTCGCTGCTGATGCCTTCTTCCCTGTCAAACCGAACTCCGCGCGGCTTCATGGTTGGCGTTTTCACTGCTGTATTGGACGAGGAAGGAAAAGAAGTCGTGGCGGTGGTGGTTGAATGAGACTGGCAGCGCTGCACCATCACCATCGCAGACTGCGGGGCCACCTTCATGACCCGTGTCGTCCGAGCACAATATAAGCTTCGCATGGCTAACATTCTCGATAAACCACAAAGCGAACAGATCTGAACCAAACAAAAAAGAAACGGGCTAGCTGAGAGGAGAAAGAAATGGAGAAGGAGGATGAGAGGGAGTGACACGCAAAGATCAACAGACAACGTGAAAAAAAAAGCGGACGCTTTCGGAAACCCACAACTGGCTCGGACGTGGCTCCCATAACGGAAAACAGAAAAAATTCATCTTGCGACAGGAAGCTGTGCTTTCATCGCGGCTTATGTGTGTGCGTGTGTGTCGGTCACGAAAGATTCTCCATAAAGCACGTCTGACGCATTTCGCGTCCTTCATATTCCTTTTTTCTTTCTCATCTGATGGTTCAATACAAAGCGAGAATGCATGTCGGATATGAAGAATAGCAGGCAAAAAGAAATAGGAAAGAAACACGCGGCAGGTCTACCATGCGTGCTGCCGCAGCAGTCGTTCTTCCTCTTGTAACCGCGCCAGCATGCGCTCTGCGTCATGTGGAGTTTGTATCAACGGCATCAGTAAATGCTGCGGCACAAGACTCCACAGAAGTCCCGGCGCATCCAGCACCGCATCCTCAGAGCCATCATTTATTCTAGGTGAGGGTGGCAGCGTTCCGCGCAGCGCGAGTCCTTCGGTGTGACAAACTTCTGCCAAACTTGCGCGATAGGAAAGAGAAGGAAAACAGCTAGAACCTGTGTGCTGAGTGGCGCAGATGCAGCCGCCACAGACGGAGGAAAGACAGGCGTGATTGCGCGACGGCGTTGACGTTGAAGGTTCGCGGCTGAAGTTCTGAAGGTCATCAGACTCTGGTGTTGCACCCAATGCCTCTAAGCCCAGATTCTGAACCACCTTCCGTTTCCTTTCCTGTGCTTGGTACTGACTCAACTCTGCCACAGTGTAATACCTTTGCCTTGTATCCAAGCTTGTATATGTAGCGGCGGCGCGACGCTGCAAGGCCTCAAGGTCATGAGAGGCACACGTGAAGCCTGCTGTTTCCATCTTTGGATTGGGAAGGTAAAAAGGGAATGAAGACAAAACAATGAGAAGAAACAAAATCTAATGAGAATCAGTCATACCGGCCGAGTACTGTACAGACAAGATACCAGTTTTCCCTTCGAGAGGCGCGGGTGAGGCCA
Source organism: Leptomonas pyrrhocoris (assembly GCF_001293395.1). Classification (NCBI taxonomy): domain Eukaryota; phylum Euglenozoa; class Kinetoplastea; order Trypanosomatida; family Trypanosomatidae; genus Leptomonas; species Leptomonas pyrrhocoris. The sequence continues at coordinate 299,004 of NW_015438362.1, forward strand.
CAAATACAAAAAAAAAAGGGAAAAGCAAGTAAAAATAAACCACGACAATCGCAGAGCACAGTCGAAGTTTTCGATAGAGGAACGGTGGACAGTGTAGGGTGTAGATGAAAACGTTTCGTGTATACGTGAACACACCCACTGATAGAACTGCATGTCGAAATCGATCGATTTCAGTGGTTTCGGCTCTCGCGTCCATCTGCCACAAAACCAATCATTTTTTTTCTAACATATTCGTATTCCTTCCTTCCTCTGCCGCAGGGAAGCCGTTCTTTTTATCTTCCTCGGTAAGACTGCCGCCTCTGTCAAGGTGTTTGCGCGTGTTCCTTCTTTTCGTTTTCTCCCTTTCTTCTCTGACCCCTTAAGGGGGGGAGATATGACCTTTTGACTGTCGTGCTATTACACACTTTGAATAACGACACAAGAGAAAAAAACAAAGTCAGGTGGAACGGTGAACGCAGTTAAGCTAGACAGCAGCTGAGGAGTAAATAAGTAATTGGCAGCGGCAGGACAAACGGTGGAGGAAAGACGAAAAGATTTGTGATCTCTTAAATGGAGAACATGACCGCTGTCGCCGCGATCAGAGCACTGGAGTCGCCATAGCAGCAGCAGCACTCCGTGTGTGTATGCGCGCGCTACTACTTCATAAGCGCGCTCACCACCACCTCCGGCTCGATCACTTTCAAGTCCTGATACGTCTGGCCAACGCCTACAAACACAATCGGCTGGCCCAGCTCGTACACCATCGACAGCGCAGCCCCCACCTTGTCGTCGATCGTGTCGAACTTGGTGAGGACGATGCCGTCGATGCCGCGTGACCGGGCACCGACAGGGGCGAAGTCGACGAGGCACTGGTTGAATTTGCGCAGCTGATCAATGCCGTTGTTGCCGACCAACGCCTCGCCAACGAAGAGAACCAGATCCGGCTGATTGTCGTGAATCAGCTTCGCCAAGGCTCGCATGCGCGACTCGTGATCCTGCATGCGGCCCGCCGTGTCAATCATAACGACGTTCGTGTGTTGCTTGCTGGCCTGCGTGATCGCCGCGGCAGCCACCGCGGACGGATCCGTGCCGTAGCCAAGCTGAAACACTGGCGCACCGAGGCAGCGCCCGTGCACCTCCAGCTGCTCCACCGCACCGTGCCGGAAGGTATCACCAGCGGCCAACAGCACAGAATTGCCGTTCTGTTGCAACCAGTAGGTCATCTTCGCCAGCGAGGTGGACTTGCCCACGCCATTCACCCCGCACAGCACAATGGAGTAGGGCTTACCCGCGGCCTTGGCTGTGGCAACGTCGCGGAGAATGTTCACCTCCCGCTTCGGCTGCAAGATGCGATGCAGAGAGGCGGTCATGGCGTCGTCGACCGTCTTGTAAAGCGAGTCGAAGGTGCCGAGCTTCTTACCGGCGAGAGACGCCTCCACAGAGTTGCATACGTGCTCCGCCACCTCCACCGCGACGTTCTTCGCAATGAGCTTCTCCCGCAGATCCGGAATGATGTTGCGCAGATCTTCCTTGTCAACGGAGCGGGTGCCCATGTAAGACCGGAGCCAGGTCGCGAGTCGCCCACGCGACTGGCCCTCCCACTCCCGTTCCTTGACCGGGGCAATGGCGCCGTTCGGCAGGCGCCGGATGTACGTCTCGCGCTGAACGTTTGCCTGGGCCTGCAGCTCCGCCTCGGTAGCCTTCTTCTGATGAGACTGCTGTTCCACCATGGGGTCGACCACCGCGCCCGGACTGTTCCACTTCGTCGGTTTCTTGTTGCGCTTTCTTGATGCCCCGCCGGCCGAGGGAGGGGCAGCGGCAGCACCGGCTGCGTCGGCCTCACCTCCTGCGGCAGCCGGCGTCGGACCGCCAATGACGAGGCGGCGGCCGTCTTTGGTGACGATGACTTTGCCCGATCGGTGCGCGGTGTGTTGAGCCTCGTTTTCCGCCGCCTCCACACCACCGTCGTACTTCTCCGCTTCTTCGTCTTCCTCCTCGGCGCCTGCGTCATCGCTAGCCCCGGCTCCTGCGTCGGCCGCAACGCCCTCGCCGTTGGCACCCTGGCGAGAGGCCATCTCTTCACTCGCGTTAAACTTGTCCAGCAGCGTCGCGTACTCGGTGCCAAAGTCCATTAAATTCGCCTTGCCCGCCGATGCCGTGTTGAAGTCCGCGTCGCAGCCAGCAAACAAATCCGTTGCCGTCTGTTTCCCGTACTTCTTGGCAAACGTCGCGGCGATGTCGCGTAGAAAGTTCTGCATGTAATGCGGCTTGAAGAATTTGGGGTACACCGCCACCACGAAGAACTTGGCGTCGTTCTCGAGGGCCCACCGCAGCTGGTAGTCGCCCACGCTGTACTGCGTCAGGCCCGCGCGATCCTCCAGCAGCACCTCCTGGATGAGCTTGTTCACCATGGGCCGACGGCCCGTCTCGTGTGTGCTTTGCTGCCACAGCACCACGCCGCCGTCGCTAATGATGGACACCGTATCGATCATTGTTTTATTCCTTTGTATGGGAATCCGTGTTTTTGCTCGTTTGCTTGGATGGGCACTGGCACCACTTATTACTGTCAATGGAACGCAAATGAACGCCGTCGAGCAAAGCGAAGACGTGAAGAGGATCAACAGCAACAAAGGGTTGAGCTAACCAAGCCGAGCTATGTGGCCCCAATACTGCTACAACAAAGAGAGCGGAGCATACGCGAAGAAAAAGCAAAACAAATCAGCAAAGGAAAAAGAGGCGAAAGGGCCGGCTATTTGTAGGACGTTGAGAGGAAGAAGAAAATACACATAGAGGCCTACCTGAACAGCAAGGTGACGACTGCAGGGCATCCACTAGACATCGCTTGCCCCTCCCCTTTCTCCATGTCATTCCAAATCAAACGCCACACACAACAACAGAGAAGTAGAACCATACTCAATGTGCAAATGTAGCAAGAAAAGCCAACAGGTGAAAGAAAGAAGGATCTTGAGGTTGCCAAAGCGCGAGAGCCCTCGAATAAATAAGTAGAAACAACCTCCACACCCATTGTCGCAGTTCTCGGAAGTAGTAGAAGAACATGAAAAAGGGGGAGATTTATTCCATCACAGGTCAATGCACCGTCATGGTTACGACGACAAAATGGGAAAAAAACACAAAAAAAAGACTGTTAAATTGTACAGATACACAGTTATAGAATTATAGAAGCCTCCACAGTTCGCAGACTCAATCAAACCCAGAAAATCCACCCAGCACGAAAGCATCATAGTACTGCTTCTTGTTGAGCTGGTGACACCAATTCCACGCAGACGTGAGGCGGCCGTCGATGCAGGTGCCACCGTCGTCGCCTGAACCATCGAAGCCGTGCTTGAAAAAGTCGCTCAATATCATCATCCGCAACTCCGCATAGCTGTGGTACTTGGAGCGGAGCAGGTTTCGTACGCCAGGGTAGTTGCTGTACTCGTTCGCCAACTGCGGCTGGCCCTCGTCCTCCTCGTCTTCCTCGTGAAAGACGTAGCGCAGCGCACGGAGAGTCTGAACCACGGGCTGAACGATGTGTGGGATCACTGTGTACTTATCGATGAAAACGAGCGGATTTGGCACGTCGCGGTCGCCGAGGTGGATCACTTTAATACCCACCCATCCACCCATGCGCTTCTCCGTTTCCTGGACCAGTTGCGACATGGCACGGCAACTCTGCGGTGCAGAACACATGCGGTGGAAACCCTGGCCGGTGTTCGTCACAACGTATTGACCGCGGCCATCGACTAGCATGTCGTTTTCCGCAACTTCCCAAAGCTCTAAGATGTGCTTTTGCACGTTCTCCCACAGAAGCAACGACTCCATGACGTACTGGCAGTGGGTGCTGTGGGTGTGCGTGAAGCACGCCCCATCGCGGCCGTGACGAATAGAAACGGTGTAGGGGTTATCCGACGGCAGCGGCTCGAAGTCGCGCTCAATGTAGCGGCGCAGTGCACGGAGGGGCATCGTGTTGGATTGGATAAAGTTGTATGCGTCGTCGATGCTGCGAAGACAGTGCTCGACAACCGCCTTTTTGGCATCGTCGCCGTTGCCGTAGAGGTCAATAAAATGCCGCATTCCTGCCTGCTTCTCCGCGCCGGCCGCCCGGAGAAACCTGCGCCGCATCTCCTTATCCTCGGCGAGCTCGGCACACCCGATTTCAGTTAATGCGGCGCCTACGGTGCGAACAGGGATGACAAGTGTGCTCTGGATGCCCAAAGCACGCTGAACGGACCGCTTCTGCACATCTTGCAGCATCATCATCAGCTTTCCGAACTCGCCGCGGTGAAGAAAAGGGTTGAGGCGCTTGTGCCGGCGCAGAATTTCAAACAGCTCCTCCAGCAGCGGCACCACAGTGGACACCTGCAACTCGCTTGCGAGTAGGGACTCCTTTACCGAACGAGGGATCGCATCTGAGGCGATGGACAGACCCACGACCGTGTCAACGAACTCTCGTATCGCAGCCTCCATTCGACCTTCCTTGCCGTACGGGCGCATGAAGTCGTCCACGTCATCGGTGTACTCGCTGACTTTGAGGGCAGCTATGACGAGCTGCAGCTTTTCTCGCTCCTGCTCCGTGAGACGGAGAGGGTAGGCGGAGAAGTGCATAGCCGCCGATGAGAGAGGCGGGAAAGGGGGGAAACGACTACTTTTGTATTACGTGTGGTGTGAACCACTGTGGATGTTTCTGTTGACCCCTGTACGTTTCGCGCCTGTAAATGTCGGCCAATGCACATGCACAGAATAGAAATATCAGGCGGAAGGGGAGGAGGACAGGACCTTGCGTATAATTAATATATCAAATAGGACAGTGCTGTGAATACAAGCGCAGAAAGCCACACACGATGCGCTTCGCCAAACTGCTCCAATTACAGCGTAGTATCAACCTTAATAAATGTGACGCTTGACTATTGGCAATTGTGTTAACAGTGAGATCCGTCGCGTACGGAGAGAAACGCGCGAGGATTTTTAAAAAAAACGTCGGCTCGCGGAAAGGTAGAGCTCTTCGATTCTTTCTGCGTGTGGGAATGTGGTTCCTCAGCAAGCCTCAATCATTCAACTGTCAGCTGTGTATACAGTGCTGAAGGCAAAAGACGCCTTGCAGTCGAGATACTTCTGTCGTCTCAGCTGTACACTTGCCCTAGCAAAGAAAAGTATATTTGCGTGTAGGCGTACCAAAAAAAAAGCAGGCATTTTCTCGCGTGAACACGAAGAAAGACAAGAGGGGAAGAGAAAGAGAGAAAAGAAGTCGGAGAACGGCCGGAGGAAACAAGATAGAACTGTCCCTGCAGGTGGGTATTAGGAAAGAGCTCTTGGCAGTCCCTCTACCAATAAATAGGAGAATGAGAGTGATGGAGTGGAATAAGTCTCTCGAAAGTGCCATTTTGAAAGAAAAAGAGAAAAAAAAAGAGTCTGCATCACGGCAAAGGGGTGTTGTGAATAACGTAAGCAAAGCTGTAAGCTCTGTTTTATTCGTTTCCCAAACGGGTACACAGGCCACGACCCCATCGGTCCACACATCTCGATATGTCCATTTTGCATGTATATTTCTGCCTCCTTGCAATTTGCGCGTAAGCACTTTCGTTGATTCGAACCCTGTTGCATCTGCCGCTTCTTGTTGTTGTTTAGATGAATAGAGTGGAAACACTTCCATTTGACTCATGCTTATATTTCAATTGGTGGAAAAGAAACGGCTCAAAAATAAAAGGAGAAAATATAGATGATGATCATTCCTTTCACAATAGAAAGGCTGATACCCCGATAGGGAAATAACAAGCAATAAGCGATAACACGTCGACCACAACCGTGTTTTTCTTCTTCCTCTTTAGCGCGAGAGTAGGTTGAATGCCTCCACTGCGGCAGCAACGCCACCACACAATAAAGAAGAGGAGAGAAAAAGAAACCGCAGAAGAAACTGTGTGCGGGTAGGGGGAGTGAAAGGTGGCCTCAGGAGTCTCGACGACGGTTAAATACGTGGCCCCTGGTTCCTCGACCTTCCCTCTCTGCCGTTCCCAATTCGCGCTTCGCTTTCATCGAGCTGAATGTCGGCAGACGTGGGATGGGGAGGTGAAGGAAAACAGCAAGTAAACAGGCAGATGAAAGAAAAAAAAGAAGAAAAAGAGCTACATCGGTGACGGCGCACGGGAGAGACGTAAACGCACAAAACTGAGGAGCAAGACCTATTCAGAGAGAGAGAGAGAGAGTGCGAAAGCCAACACGAAACAGAGGAGGAATAACCCTCACGTGAGAAGGCCTCTTTACTCCTCCGCAGATCGACACATATGACACACATAGCACATGCACCACCACCCCTTCTGTGTTTGTGTGGGGGAGGGAGGGGCGGATTGTGGTGAACATTCTCTTTCTTTTCGGTCTTGCGTTCCCCTCTCAACGTTCCGAATCAGCCGCTTTCTTTCGGTCGCCTCGAAACCCGTAAAATAGCAAAAGCAAAATGAAAAGTTCCGTGAACGTTTCACCTTTGACTCCTTTCAACTTCTCTTTGAACTTCGATGCTGCGTGTCGCACGGCTGCTCGTATTTCACAGAAACGAGATCCGACCACTGGCGGTTCAGTCCTGCAGCTCCGAGGCGTCCACCACCGGCAAGGACGACACCTCGTCGCGGATGCTCTTATACAGCGCGGTGGAGAGGTAGCGCTCGCCAAAGGACGGGATGATCGTCACGATGGTTTTGCCCTCCATCTCCGGACGCTCGCCGATCTTGAGCGCGGCGTACACGTTTGCACCACCGGAGAACCCGCAGAAGACACCATCGCTGCGGGTCAGCTTCAGCGACGTCTCAATCGCGTCGTCGCCCTTCACGCAGAAGACCTCGTCCACGAGGCTGCGGTCCAGCACTTCCGGCACGAAGCCCGGGCCGATGCCCTGAATCTTGTGGGGGCCCGGCTTACCACCCGAAAGCACCGGCGACTCTGCCGGCTCGACGGCAACGATGCGGGTGTGGCTGCCGAACTTCTTCAGAGCCCGCGCCACACCCGTCAGCGTGCCGCCCGTACCCACGCTGGCAATGAAGCAGTCTACCTTGTGGTGCATCTGCTCCCAAATCTCCGGCCCGGTCGTCTCCTCGTGGATGAGGGCGTTGTACTTGGTGTTAAACTGATCCGCCAGCACCGCGTTTGGGTTGGCCGCGCAGATCTTCTTCGCCATGGCCACAGCACCCTTCATTCCCAGTGCGGCAGGAGTGAGGACGAGTTCGGCACCGAAGATGCGCAGCAAGCAGCGGCGCTCGAGCGACATCGATTCCGGCATCGTGATGATCACCTTGTAGCCGCGGGGCGCACCGAGATGGGCGAGGGCCACGCCTGTGTTACCACTGGTGGCCTCGACCACGACCGACTTGCCGGGTACCAGCTTGCCCTCCTGCTCCGCCTTCTCGTAGATGGCGAGACCGAGGCGGTCCTTCACGGATGCCATCGGGTTCTCGCACTCCATCTTCAGCACAATCTTCGCCTTGGTGTGGTTCAGCTTGTTCAGGTACAGAGCCGGCGTCTGACCGATCAGCTGCTCGATGGAGTCCGCCACCTGCTTCGACTTATCGATGGGCGCGGGCATGTTTTCTCCTCTATGATTCACTTGATGGAATAGACGGATCAGTAAAAAAGAAAAGAAAAGCAGGAAGACGTTTTTGCGGGTTTGTTGGCGATACTACTGGCTGATATCCTGGTAATGGTGTCGTGAACCGTGTCACATTACCGCGGAAACGCATGATAATAAAAACAATAGAAGGGAAAGGAAACGAAAGCGAACGAGAAATGGGGGATTTATATGCACATCTTTTGAGTGACAACAACAAGACTTCACGTAGCGCGAGGAGATGTGCTGTGACAGCAATGCGAGTCCCGTCGACAGAAAAAAAAAAAGGGTCACCAAATGGAATTGAACGTCTCTAAAATGGAAATGAGAACACCGGAATGGTGACAGCAGAGCAAACAGCGAGCTTTTAGAGGGCTTTAGGGCCATTTCTACTTCCTTGTAGATATCTGTTCTCTAGTCAAGTGATTTACGTCCCAGCAGCTCACCACCACAGCTCTTCTGTGATGCTGCAGAGCGAGAATACCTTCAGTGACGGTCTTCCCTTTCACGAGAGAGAAACAAAAAAGGCGGATCACTGCAGTCTCTGTACTGTCTTTTCTCTTTTTAGAAGAAGAAACAACGTACTTCGTCCCTCGTCACGATCCCTTACAACGGAACCTCATCTGTCGCCGCGAGCTGCATGCCCCGCGCCATCTCACCGAAGCGCTTCAGGGCCAGCTTGAGAACGTCCGGGAAACGCTTCAGATGAAACTCAATTTTGCGCGTCGTCGGCCAGTGCCTCCACACGCAGTCCCGCTTCTCGCCGCGAAAGAGGATTTCCATCAGGTGGCACGTGGCACAGTACCGACACTCCGAGCTGGCGTGCTTCGACGCATCGGCGTAGCGCTTGTGGTACTGTGACACACACGCCGGATGGCCATTTACTAGTTTTGCTGGCATCCGGCGTGTGCCCGTCGAGTGGTTCGTGGACGCGGACTGCCCTCTTGAGGCGCGTGGCACCACCTCTAAGACGGGGTGCCCCACGTAAGGCGATGGGCGGCCCGCCGTTTTCCGAGACCCCTGTGTTGTGGACGGTGCCACCGCCTCGTTGCCTGCCGTAGTCGTCGCCGTGGCCGCGGATGTCGACGCCATGTCACCCACCAAATCACCAACGCGCACCACGCTGTCTTCATCTCCAGATCCCACCGATGACTCCCCCTTATCACTAGACGTAGCTGGCTCTGTGGCGGCATCAAGTGCAGCTGCGGCAGGAAGCATCTTCCCCGATTGCTCAAGTTTGGGCAGACGGAGCACCCCAGTAGGCTCTGCATACAGGGTAACGAGGTCACGACAGGCGGCGAATTGGAAGGGGATGGCAGCGCTCACCTGCCCCACAAGGCTGTCTAGCTGCGTGATCGGGACAGATGTGCTGTTGGACGACACGTCCAGTTGCTGTATCGCCAAGCGTAGTTCGTCTGCTGCAGGGCTAACAACAGAGGAGCAGAGAGTCTGCACGCCATCCACAGCGACCTGACGCATCTCCGGTGTCAGCCGAGCCCACCGATGGGCGATGATGCGCCACGACAGCAGGTCCATCAGCAGCTGCAGTCCAGGGAAACAGCCGTCCTGAGTTCGGATGATGCCTCTTTCCTCCAAGGAGCGTAGATTGGGCCGCATCCGGGCAGCCAACTGTGCCAGCTGCGCGTCCTGTGGGTGCCACAAGGTCAGCCGCATCGCCGCCTCGGCCAGCGTCAGGAAGGCCGGCATGCCCGCCGCTGCGGAAGGTGTGGGAAACGCTTCCTGGTCGGCATGGCGCAACGACGGTGGCGCCGTGGACGGACTCGCTAAAGTTTGGAGTGAGGAGGTGAGCAGTTGGGCAATGGCGTCTGCCAGTGCGTTGTCGGCGCATGGCGGGGAAGTCGTGCTCTGCACTGCGCCATTTTCAATTTTAACCTTCTTTAGCTCTGGCTCCTTCTCACCTTGTCGCACATCTGCGTGCGCCTCGTGGAATTTCTGCTTTGCCACTTCGAGCCATTGGTAATAAGAGAAGCTACGTGACAGCTTTGATGGCACTTCCACACCTTCCCGCTGCTGCTGAAGAGCGTGGGTCGCACAGAAAGCCTCGAAGGCTCCATCCGTGCTCATGCTGTTTGGTCGATGAAAAAGAGCAAACAGAAAACGGGGAGAGCAGAAAAATGAATCCAACGTCTGCAACGATATTTTCTATTCCGAAAGGACAGGACAATTACGGTTCTGCGCAATAATAATAATAAATCAGGCAACTGCAAAACGAAAGAGATGCACGCAGCGCGACTGCGGGAGCCCAAGCGAATCAGTTACTCGAGTCAGCTCTTGTGCACTTTCTGACACCCGCCAGTTTTCCCTTCCGCAAGTCCATATACGTCAGCAGAAAAAAAAACAAGACAGTGTTGATGAGGATAACATAGAAAGAGGGGGAAGGAGAGGGAAACACTAAAAGAAAGAGGCACGTAGATGACAATATTGCTCAGCAAACGCCTTCCGAAAAGGCAACATAGTTCCTTGTTTTACGGGGAGAAAAGTGGCCGGCAAGTGGGGGAAAAAGGAAGCGACTCCAGTTTAGCAGTTCAGCAGCTCTGCAACGAAAAGCTGCGCGGCTGATCCTCTTTGTTCACCTCGCACGCTACGCCCGCCCCTCCGTCTGATGCAACGGCGAGGCATTTCTTATACCGTTTCACACCCGTAGATAAACAAGTTTTCTTTTCCTCACATGAGAAAACCGTATGTACCAAAAAAAATTCAGGAAAAGCTCACATAAAAACTTGGGCCAATAACAAGACGGAAAAGAGAAGAAACAGGCCCAACGCCTCCACGGGAGGAAAAGAAAAAGAGGCGGGGAAAGGCAGTGACAGCACAGCGGCAACAAAGCAGCAGCATAAGCGAATATTTAAGGAGTAAAAATCAATCGCAAAGCAGTTTAAAAATTCGTTAAAGCAAATAAAAAGGCAGCAGTGAGTTAACTACATCGCTCGCAAACAACAAGTGCAGAGGCGAAGTTGGGCGGCCTTACACTTCAGGTAGAAGCATTGGAAGATTGTAAAAACAAAAGACTCTAATAGACTAACAAGAGCAAGGAGTAACCGCCATTAACATCTCTCGGGAAAAAGGGGAAAAAATCCACTCGAAAGAAGTGAAAGAAGAAACGCCTGGAAACAGCGCAAAACACAAAGATGAAAACCCCCACGCCCTCTCCTTCTTTTCCTCTTCACCTCCCAACCATAAAAACTACGCGACTTTCCCCCAAAACAGAAGTTGCAGATGCAGCCACCATCCGTTGTAGCACAGCGCCGTCAGCGTCCACAGCAGCGACGCCGACACCACGCCAAAGGCAGCCCACGAAAGAGCCTCCACGCCATTAAATGCTCGTGGTCTTGCCGGCAGTTTGTAGTCACCTGCCGCGCCACCACCATCTCCTTGCGCAGAGGAAGTGATCTTCACGGCAGAGACAAACGGATCAGCGGAGGCCACAGAAGACGCCTCCGGGGGGCGCATCCCAAAGGTGTACACGCAGCCGAGCCCGCCCTCGACGGCCTCTACCAATGGGTGAGAAGTCTCGCCCCGGCTGTCCGACAAGCTCGCCGTGACAAGCGTCGCCTGCTGACGCCAAAGCGCAAAGCAGGACGGACGCTCGATCGAAACCCAGCGGGTGAGGGTGAGATCAGAGGAGAGGAGCAACACCTGGTCCTGCATGAGGTGCTGCAGGTAGACAAGGTAGGTGCGACGGGTAACGGCAATGCACACCCCTTTCACCGCGACACGCGGAGGGAGGATGTGGGCGAGGTCCATTGTCCGCATTTCCACGGGGCGCGTCGGGGAGTAGTTGACGATGTGCAGGTGCGCCTCGCGCGAGTTCATGATGGCGTATTCGTCGTGCAGCTCACACGGCGTCGCGTACACGTCCCCGCAGCTGCTGTCGACCAGACTCACGCTCACGGTGGAAAGCGAGGGCAGCTCCTCCGCCTCCAGGCAGCGGCGCGGCACGCTCGGCCGAAGTAAAAACACGCCTGCTTCGTTGGCATACAGAGCAGAGCTGCTGCCCACCCAAAAAGAGCGCCACGCCACACTGCTGGCGTCCAAGCAGAACTGCAAGGGCGGTAGAGGCGAGGCGGACGAGGTGAGACAAGAGTCAGCCCCGCCAACGGCACGAGCGTTATTGCGATTGTACGGATAGCTATCACCATGATGGCACGACCCAATTGGCACCGGCAGCGGACAGAGCTGCGCACGCAGCCGCGCCTCCACCAAGGAGGCATGTGCAGCGTGTGGGCCGCGGTGGAAGGCGCCACTCGCGGCGCCTTTCGGCTCCACCTGGCGCATCTCCCACCAGCAGGCGATGTGTGACGTGGTGCTGCACAGATACGCGTTGCGGTCACAGTCGATCAAAAAACTCTCCCCATCGGGTGAAGGGTAGAAACCGTCGATGCCGACCGGCAGCTCCAGCATGGCCTCCATGAGGCAGTCAAAGACGTGCAGCTCGCCCTCGCGCGTCGTGCACACCAAAAAGCGATTGCCAAGAAATCGAGAGGAGGAGGTGGGGAAGGCGAAGCACGTGGGCAGCTCTTTCTGATACTCTGACAAGGTGCCGTCTGCGTTCACTAACCGGGTGTAGAGGTAGCATTCAATCTCATCCAATCTCGACGTCTCCGTGACAGTGCGGATTAACACGAACAACCGCTGCTCATTCCCGACAAGGCCGAGGGCTAAAATTTTGCTCGGGGGAGCGAGCTCTACGTAGTCCTCCTTCATACAAGGCCAGACGAGGTACTGCTTCTCTTCATAGGTGATACATGACTCCGTGATTACCTTCCTACACAACTGAGAGGTACCACTCACCGCCACTAAATCTCTCTTGGTCAAGTAGGAGGCAATCACCAACAACGTATCGGAGCATTCCATTCTTTTGGTTCTTTGACTGTGCTCCTCCTATTTTTCTTTTCTTTTTTTTCAGATGCTGCCGTGCGGTTCGGTGTATGGTGCACCGAGGAGGTGGGCTGATAAGCACTAGGACACACACAAACACACACACGTGCAGAAGTGAGTCTTCCCGTAACCGTATTTTCCTTTTGTTAATGCAAAGCGCTTGCGTGTGTGTGTGTGTGTGTGTAAGCGCGCTCGCCAAGGAAGCTATGTACGTCGGGTGCTCTCTTTGAGAGCCCGCACCAGGAACGCCAATACGAAAAGAAAGCCTCCTCGGGAAGAATAAATAAACGAAGACTGCGGTCGCAGTTGAGAGAAACTGTTTTAGTAAATATGAGGCGAATGATACAAGAAGATCCAACAAAAACAAAAAAGAACTGTGAAGCGTTTATGTTTTTTCCCTATATCTCCGGCCTGCTTGTCTCAGCGTTGCAAAAGACAAGGAATGGGAGATACGGGCGAGTCGCCTCCAAGCTTCGATGGACTGAAATGTGTGAAGTCCCAGCATCCCAAAGCAGTGAAAGTTCAAGCGAAGAAAGCAGAAGGTTGCGTGGAGAGTAGATGCGTAAATGGGCAAGTTAAGTCTCACCTGCGGTTTAATCCGGCGTCAGCTTTTTCCCCCACGCGGACGCACAGCCAAGGAGGAAGTTGTCAAGCGTATCATCAAGCTACGAGTTTCATGGGAGAAGAATAAATACTAAAACCGTTGTAATCGCTACATGGGCAGGCTCTTCGCAACAGCATAAACAATCCCTAGTACACTTACGCATGCGACGTGAAGTGTGGCCGACTTACCTTCCTCTTTCGAGCTACATAGATTTCCTTTCGAAAAAAAAAACATCACAGAAATACAGCGTAGGGTTTTTTTTTCTTTAGAAAAAGGCCCAGACTCAGCTCGAAAAGAGACACGCTGAGTGTCTCGTTCTCATTTTGTTGGTAATTCAAACGAAACACCTGCAGTAGGGAAGGGAGGAAACATGTTGCTTTGAGTGCATAATTGCACTTTGGCTTGCCAGCACCTCTCCCCGACGCTGAGTTCTTTGTACGAAGACTTAACTAGGTGAAAAGACAAGAAAAAAAAAAGAAAAGAAAAAAGAAACCCTGGTGAGGATAAAAAATGGATGATACATCATTGGAACATAATTTGTTTGAATTAGAGCTATGCACACGCCGTGCATTCTTGTCTACCGTGTATGTACATTGTAACTACCACTGAGCGAGACTCAGCACAAAGCACGCAAACTCGTCGTAGGTGAGCGAGTCGTCGTTTGTCTTGGCGTACTTGCGCACCTTCTCATCCACTTCCTTCTCCGTCGGCGTCACACCGTAGTGCTCAAGGTTCACGTAAAACTTCTTCAGAACCTCCACCGGCACAGTCCCGGTGTGCTCGACATCGAGGGAGTCAAAGAGGTCCTGAATGCGGTTGTCGGTCACAGGGAGGCCGCCGATGTTGTTCTCCACCTCGTCGTAGTTGAGGTGGCGGTTGTTGTTGTGGCCAGGGATGAGGCTATGCTGCATGTTTACGGGCGTAATTGGGATGCTGTTTCGATGGGAAAGCACGGGAGGAAGAAGAACGCACAGGGGAAGGCTTACGGGGGCAGTGCTTTGCTTTTGTTTGTTTGGTTGGTTTTCGCTCGGTGGATATGGTGTGCTTCCCGTTCGATATGGTGACGGTTGTTGACGACAAAAGGAGGGGAAAGGAGGCGAGAAGAAAAACAAAATGAACCAAAGAACAACAGCAACGATAAGAGAAGAGCGCACCACACAACGTTATGCGCGAGGCCTTACCTGTTGCGTGGTAGGTGAGTGAGTAGTGTGAGCGCGGTGACCGCAGTTCACCACCATTGACGCCACGAGTTGAGTTGGGTGGAAGCAGGGACCGCCATACACACGTTCGAAACATGCACGCAGACAGAGAAGACGTTACGAGACGCACTTTACCATGTTCATTTTTTTTTTCTCTTCTTGCATCACCTTTTTGCCGTACTCCACACAACAGTGACAGCAACCACAACATAGCTTAACATGTCGAGGAAAGAGGTGCTGTTTCGTTCTTTGCTGCTATTTGCTTTTGGCATACAAAAAAGAAAGAAGCGAGTAAAGAAGGCGGAAAGGATGGAGAATACAAAAAGAAGAAAAAACGGTTTAGCTCCACTACACCAATTGTTCTAGGCCCACGTTGGCTGCACCGCCGACGCGAAGGAACCAAAGAGAAAGCACCAGAACAACTGGCAGGGAGCAAGACGTATTCTACACAACAGTAAAGAAACAGAAGATCCTAAAGCAGCTGCTTGGGACATACAAAAAAAAAGAGAGAAAGCGTTATGATGATTGCTGTCTCTAAAATGGAAGTGATAGAGAACAGAATACTGGTCAGGAACGAAAAAAATGATTGTCTGATAGATTATTGAAGTGCCTACGAGTGTGGCAAAGCACACGTTAGCAGCGGCATAATGAAAGATGGGAGGGGGAAGAGGGGAAACTAACAAGAAGCGCATTTGATGGGGAAGGAGGGGGGAAAACGTTAACAGCAGAGGAAAGGGTGGTCCCTTCTCTAGTACGGTCTGTTTCGATCGTAAGGCTTGACATGTCGCGGAGTCGTGAGAGGGCTCGTTTCGCGTACCATGCGTGCTACGGAGAGTGCGGGGGGAGGCGACTGCGAGTACGCAGAGCGAATGCACTCATCCACCGCTGTGGTAAAGGCTCTGCTGCTGTCACTGTCGTACAAATTAGAAGATAAATCAATCGGCGCGGCTTGGTAACGCATACTGGGTGATGTGCTACGCACTATCACGTTCGGGTCCGTGAAGGCTGGAAACTCTGTAAGCGCCATACTCTTCCGATGTCCTGCGAAGGGCGCTCCAGAAGGGACGGGGAAGGACAGGAACTGCGAGTTTGTCGTCGCCGCGGTGAAGTTCTCGGGGCTGTCGTACCACACTTCACCCGTCGTAGGGTCGCTGCGGAGGCACCGCTGCATCTGTGAATCCCACATCTGCCGTCGCAGCATCGCCTCCCTGCTCCAATCGGCTTCGTCCTCTTGCCGACGCCGCTCGAGTTCTTCGAGGCGACACTGCTGCTGCCGCCGTTCCATCCCCGCTCTCTCACACTCCTTCTTCTTCGTAGCGTCTCTGCGGCGTCGTCGGCAGCAGCAAAAACAAAGAAGACCCAGAGCGGTGACCACCGTTGCTGCCGCCACAATGACGATAATCCAGATCGTACGGATGGACGCCGGGGACTTGGAGGTGGCAGCGGTGGTGTTCCCTGGCGCCGGTGTAGATGCCTGACTGTCGCAATACACTAGGCCCTCGCCGAGGATGTCCTGATCCATCCAGTCTGTGGTCCACCCGCTTGCGCAGTCGCAGGTGCTTGTGGAGGCGTTCCACAAGCCGTGATGGCAGTCCACGGAGGCCGCAGGCTCGTCATCAACCAACGCGAGAAGCTGGAGGAGAAAAGGCGGCATTTTTGGAAATGGAAACAAGGTGCCGAGAAGAAACGTTCTGAATGCGTTACATGAATTGCAACCTCCTGCTCATGCGCTGATACAGGTGTGAGCTTTTCTTAACGACTCAAGTGGTTGGGAGATGACACAAAGTTGTTCAACAGCAAAAGCCCCGAAAAAGGGTTCGCGCGTCGACGTCTGGAAAGAGAGGGGGAAAAAAGTCAGGAATGTCAAAAGGGAAATAAAAGAGAGATTCACAACGTAAGACAGCATTGCGAAAACTGAAAAGTCAATTTCGATGGATGCTCGCCACAAATCTTTCTTTCTTATTACTGCAGTGGAGAGCGAGAAAGACAGAAAAAAAGGCGGCTGCGATTATCGGGCGCGAGCATCCTTTCTGACAAATTATCCATAAACGTAGCTTTTCTGAGAGGCAACAAATTGCAGTTATTCTTTCCCTATCTGCTTGTTTCATTTTTTGTTGTTGTTGTTCTTTACCAATACTGTACAATTGAGAAACAGCAGGGACAAATGTCGTCGTGTAGTAAATGCGCTGCTTCTTCGTTTTCATGCAGATTTCTCATCGATTCGCAGCGCAGCCGCCCTAATTTCGAGAATGCTGGTTCGATCCTCCAGCGCCTTCAGTTCCACGTAATCTTTCTGGACGTCTCGCTGCATCTCCCTCAGCCCCGCTGCTTCCTTGTCCCGCAGCATTGGATCTGATAAACGCATTTTGGCGTTGTCTAACTTCGCTTTAGCCTGCAGCGCCAACTTGTTGCGGAACAAGCGCTTGAACAATGCGACTTTGGCCTCGTACTGCTCCATTACCAACTGCTTCGTGCATTTCTCCGGGCTCAGTTGAAGTACCTCGAAGCTATTCTGGCACGCAAGAATTCGTTGAGCCTCTTGAGTCACCTCGTCCGAAATGACGAGCGCCATCATGTCCAAAGGCAGTTGCCCTTCCCTTCCAAAAGAAGATCCTATAATTGTGTGTGGGTGTGTGTGTGTGTTTTCTCTCGGGCATTCAAAGACAGAACGCGACAAACTTCATCAAAGCGAAAAGAAAATGGACGAGAGACCGAAAAATGCGGAAAAGAAGAGCGTGAGGCACCACACAGCCTGCACCCTGAAGCCACCAATGTGACGACACTCGTAAGCGCAACCTTGGCAGTCAGAAAAAAAGTGGGAGTCTTTTTTTTTAATGCAACACTCCTCAATCTTAGTGCAAACCCTTTCCTGGCCTCAGGATGTTACATGCTGCTGTTGTAACATAAGAAAAAGCTTCAGCTCATCGATTCTGACGCTGTCCGATGATTATTTGGGCATCCAAGGATGAAAAGCACATATAGGCACTGGACAATTAGCGATTAAAAAATAGAGACGGCACCATGTAATAGCCTACGCGCACTGACATCAAGGAAGTAAACGGTAAAAAGCAGTAAAAATAACAAGCATAACAACAACACTTAGAAAAGAAAGGCCACTTCATGCCACCAGCTTGCAATCGTCGAGGAGCAACATGCTGCATTTCGCCAACAGAAGCAAGCAAACGCAGCTGCACTGCTCACCATAAAACATCGTTCAGCTCATCGTCAGGGATCAGATCCATCGCCAAAAACGAACCCAAGTGCAACTGCAATTTCTTTGTGTAGCATGTCCGGTTGGTTCGCGGGTCGACCACCCACTGAACGACGGTGCCGTCGCTGGAGCACGCGGCAACCACAATGACCGAAGACTGCGGTGGTGCCGCAAGAATGCAGATCGAGTTGAAGATGTTCATGAAGAACAAGCAGTGGCGACGGGTCACAAACTCTTTGCACACAAAGCAATGCAGTGGATCGCCCACTGACGACAGCGCGATCGTCTCATCCTCGGATGCACTGGCCAGCCACTGCGAGTCGTTTGTGAATTTGGCCGCTGTAGGCGTGTATTGGTGCGCCTCGGTGATGAGGCCCATGGGCTGGAGCCGCAGAACGTCTTCGCCGACGGCGCGCGTCGTGCTGTCGGAGAGCGGGCAGTACAACGCAATGAGAGGTTGGTTGCTGGTGATGGCCATCAAGCCGCTGTAGTAGCACATTTCGAAAACTTGGATGCTCTGCCCTCGCGCGTAGTCCAGGCGAGAGATCAGCGACCCCGCAAGCACGTCCCACTGACAGATTACACCGTCATCACCCGTGCTAAATAGCAGCAATGCTGGCAAGGTGCCACGAGCAAACTTTACAAAACGCACCCAATCTGTGTGCCCGGAAAAGTGGTGGAGCGGCTGCAAGTCCGACGACCACACAGTGACCGTAGCGGTGCAACCACCAGTGGCGACGTACTCGCCATCCGGCGTGCTGGAGATGCACAGAATGTTCTGGGCGTAGCTGTTTGGGGTGCGGTCCTCTAACACTTTGGGCTCACCGCCCTCCAGGTAACACACGCCGTTTGAACTGGAAACCAGTGTGCCGCTCGGTGTGACGGCGACGCCCGTAATTTCACTTGTGGACGAATTGGGGACGGAGCATATCGGCCACAGCGCATTTCCTTCACAGCTAATTGTTTGTATGCCATCTCGTGAAACGGCGATAAGCGCTTCGGTGGAAAACATGTAACGGGCAATCGTCGAAAGCCGTATTGAGTCAAGCTGGTCGCGCAACAGCAAGGAACCTAAAAATTGTCGTGCTGCATAGCCAGGCGTCGGCTTGTCGCGGAAACCGGCGCTGCGCAACGTGTATCGGTTCACGGTGTCGATAAGTTCTTGCATGTTGTGGAAAAAGAGAAAGTACTTCAATCGAGGCTGCTTTAATTCCTTGGCGGACTCGAGCTATCAAACGTTTCCCCTGTAAACTGATTGTCAAACCGAGCAGTACGTCTTTAAAGAATGAGAGAAACGGTAGAGTGATCAGAAAGAGAAAGAAAGTGTCAGAGCCTCCAAATGCTACAAACGCAGCACGCAGTCTCGAAACTGTCCGATGAAGCAATTCTTGAATACACACTCATAATACCCTCTTCCTTCTTTGTGTTTGCGCATGCATACGATTTCGAGAGGGCTAATTGTCCTTGACAGAAACAAACTTTCCAAGTAAAGTTTTCTTGTAAAACCGAGACACCAGAATAGATGCGAAACACGATGTTTGAAGAGCTATTTCATTTCTACTTCTGTTGTTGCTATTGAACAGACCAGCATATGTGACGTCAAATGAAGAACAAATGAGAACTGACATTTATCTCTTCAGCATGAACACTACTTCCAAAAGAACAAGCGCTTCATCAAAGGCTTCGAGTCGTCCTTGCCCACTGCGGGGCTAACAGCGCTCTGTTCCTTCATGGGGGCTTGAACACCCATTATTTTCCGTTCCTGCAGTGCCACATACGGCTTATAACGTCCCTTGTCTTTTTCGGGTTGAGGGAGGTTAAACTCTCTAATAACGCTAGGATCCGTGACCTTCCACCCATAGATAGGACACGGTTCACCGGTGAGGTAGGGATGCGTGCTGGGGTTCGGCGGTTTGCCTCCTCGAAAGTAGAGCTTGTTACCACTTTTGTGCCACACGCCCTGGATCATCATGTTTAAGACTCGCGGCACCTCTCGTTGGCCGCGACTCAGGTTGCCACGTAGCTTCGAGAGAGGATGAGCACGGTGCAGACCGATACCGTATCCCGTCCCGTCCGCACCGTTGTCCATCCAGGCAGGCCATTTGTTGTCGTGCAGAATATTTTTGGTTTTGTCAAACCGTGTGCGGTCCTGATCATAGGGTGTGTCGTGGAAGGGCTTCACAAATGGATACACCGACGGGGCGTTGTGAAACACCGCCCTGCGTGGGACCGTACCGCGGAACATCTAAAGCTTACAAAACATGAAAAAACCAGGCACATGTTATTGCATCAAGTAGAAGCAGCAACAGAAAAGGGAAGAGTAACCCGAGGAAGGCATGCATTTAACCGCATACACACTCAGTGAAACACCTGGGTGTGCTTCTCTGATGTCCACCTGCTAAGTCGCGAGTCGTCTGCACAAATTGAGCGCATCTGGCAGACTGTTCTCTTATGAGGAGTGAGACACACAATTAACACCATACATTTTTCTTATCTTCTATATTAAATACTCCGCTCTCTTTTCGCAAGTGAACCGTTGAAGAATGTCGCGCAGCCAGCAAGTATTTGCTAACAGTAATAAATTCAGTTGACGAACAACAAGTCACGCTATAGCGATGATCTATAAATGCTTTTTATATCTATAACGGATACGGTCTCCGGAACGGATAGAAGATTGTATCATCAAGGCGTGGAAGAATGGGTGGCGCAATCACTCGGCGCATAATCGTTGCCTGTGAGTTTGGATCATATCTCGTGAAACTCACTTTAAAGGTGATTCGCTGCAACGCCGTGGCACTTGAGTCAAACACTGTCTGATTTTGTATTTTTAGCGTTCCCGATATCGGTGAAACAAATGCACCAACAATAATATCCTGTGCATTGTATTCCGCACCAGCGCGCGCAATAACAAATTGATAGTGTAGGCCAACCATAATACTCTCACAAGCCCTGTTGTACTCGTTATATGTGCCAGCTGTCGGAGAGAGGGCGTTCGACAACCCGTCAATCGCGATCCAACTACTTGTGTCGTTAGTAAAAGCATCGTTTGTGATAGCGACTCTGTCAAAAGCCGTGCCGACACCGTCGATCGTGCTATTTATGAGACTGTTGATCAGACTTGCCGTACCAGTGGAGCACATCGACCGCACCTCGGCTTCACTCATGGAAACAACGCAGCCACTGCTAATCACGGAGTACAAAAAGCTGGAGCGTTTCCAGCGCGCTGCGCTGCACACTCGACCTCCGTTTGGAACGGCAAACCCACTCTCGCGCTCCAGAATGGCACTTTTCCCGCCTTTGTGGACAAGGGTACCGGCGCGAACCTTGTACCCTGGCAAATAACCTGGAGTTCCTGCAATGATATTGGATGGGATCGTTTTATTCGCAGCGACAAAACCGGCCTGAAAAGTCATAGCGGTGTATTGATCGAGTCCTACGTCTGCCACAGTAGCATTGATTACAGCTGCAGTAATTGTACCGGTTTCATTGATCGCGTAGGTAAATTGTGCCGTCACAGCAACAGTAGCGTTGAAGCAGGTAGTCGAATCTGCGTAGGAAAGGAAAGTGCTGCTCAAAGTCGTTTCACCCGTGACAATCGACTCGAGTAACGCGCCGGACGAGTTGAAAATGTTCAGCGTCACAGGAATAAGCGCGAGATTCGACTCGCTGTACCACTGAATGCGCTGCACAGATAAATTAGTGTATTTCGCTGTCGGAAAATTGGAGCATATTTGTGCGCCGTTGAGCACACACGAAACGCCTTGGACAGAGTCGAGGAAATCCACCGTTCGACCAAATGATGAGCAGGAGCCATCACTGCGGGTAATTGGAATTTGGAAGGCATCTGTGCGACGGTAGGAAGCGCGGCCACCAGCTTCTGTCAGCTTGGCAAAAACTAGAGGCGATCCGACAGCGTAAGTTTGATTGACTACCACGGTGGGAGCAGAAGGGGACGGTATTATCGGTTTTTGGACACTGGTGGGAACTCTAAAGTACCTGTACAGCTCTTTCGGGTGATTGGCACGAATGACACACACAGCATTGTAGCCTTGTTTTTTCTTCTCTATGAAAGTAGCATCTATATTATTAATTTTCTTCAACGCAGTTGCTCTGTCTTTGGGATAACAATAATCCAAATATGGAGAGCTGAATTTCTCTGGCAAACAATATGAAAACGAACGGATAGTCGCAGCGTCGCAATCATCGTCGCAGCAGCAGTGAGGATCACAAACTCCCCATGTAACATCACATACGCACTCCCCGAGATAAGGTGAATTTAAATTACGCGCCGGTGGAGCAGTTTCAGGGACGTCATCCCATTCTACGGGCACTACCACCGTCGGGTATGCAAGTGCGCACGTTGTGAAAAGGAGCAGCAGTAATAATGTTTTCATTTTTATCTGTTTAAAATAAACTAGTGTTACTTTTTGTGTTGTACCGTACAGATGCTTAAATCTACTATTAATAATCCGTCGGAAAGATAGAAAAAAATAGGAGAAGAAGCACGTTGATCGTTGAAGTGAGATGTTAAACTACAAGCAAATGTCATTTGTACAGAAACAAACATACGCACAACGTCGCCCGATAAATCAGTTAACAGATTTCTGTTTTTAACAGGCGGAAAAATAAAGATCTTCTTGGCTCAATCAAAGATGGGAAAACAGTGAGGCACTCGCGTAGACGATCATCAAGTCGATTTGACTTCCTGTTTGTTTGCGGTAATATTCACCTTAAAAAAAAAAACTACACGCAGACAGATATCTGTCTGCGTTTTAGTAGAAAAGACGTATTAAAAATCTGAGCCTCCTTTTTTTTGGAGACATTAAAATTACTATGAGAAGCAAAACAATTGCTCGTAATTTCTTTTAAATACAGCAGGCAAGAAACTTGTTGCTTTCCATTAGTGCTTCAACTATAATGCAGAGGGGCAATTCTGGCCACGAGTGTATGTCATAGCATCGAAAAAAGTGTATAGCTTCGCGTCTACAACTGTACGCTGACCTTTTGCTTCGTACTTGCCAACAGCTTGCGAAAGAGCATCGTGAGCTTTATTGCAGTCGCCAACAGGAATCAGCAATACCTCAATATCTTCTCCGTCATCCAATACTTGCTGCGGATGCTGATTTTCCGGAAGATTGCCGTTAATGGAAAGACGTACGAGTACGCAACACGAGTCGGTCAGCCCAGGTTCTGTCGAGAGAGGAGGCGAGATGGAGACGATACCGCTCGCGTCGACAGAATAGCCTGTTTCTTCGCGCAGTTCGCGAATTGCCGCCTCACCGTAGTTCTCTCCAGCGTCCACAAGCCCCGCCGGAAACTCGAGACAAACTGCATCCAGCGGTGGGCGATATTGTGCAACGACAAGAATAAAGAGCTCCTCTGCTCTCCGCAGAGTCGCACAAATTTCAACTGCATCGACCGGGATGGGAGCAGGTGAACGCTTAAACGCTTCTATGGGAGTCGTGCGCGTTGTTCGCTGCACCATCTCCCATTTTCGCTCTTCGTGCGCTTCATCATCGGTGCTAGCGTATGTCAACGAGCACAGGCGGGTGAACTTCTCGGACTTCACGACACCCATATCTTTTCGAGCATACGTGTGCTTCATTTCGCAAATTGAAACAAAAGCTGTGGGGAAATCTAGGTTTGACGCAAACTTTCGCAGCCAAGGAAAAGAAGCATAAAAATAGAGCAACAGTAAAGGAAGCGAAGGAAGATGCAAAAGAACTAATTGCAGGAGGGCTGAAAACGAACAGAACGCCTCTAAATGATGATGATAATAAAGATGAACAACGGAATTGTATTCCACGTTACCAAGGTGTTGACCGAACAGACAGGAAGCGTGTTGTGAACGACGTGCTTCTCGCGCTCCACTACAAACGATACCAGACATCGTAGTTCAACAGAGGGATCGTAGGATCTTGTTGCTTCGAAGTTCACAGAATTGCTCTGCGCACTGCGCCAGTGCCTCCAACTGATGATGGCGATCCCTTTTCAGAGAGGGGGGGGGGACTACCTGTTAGGTTCTTGTGTGCAACCGCCTCAATAGCGGTACTACATACTGTCGCGCTGCATCGACTCCCCTCTCCCTCAGTTCTCCCGTGACAAAACTGCCGAAGGGGTTATCGACAAAAAGATCTCGATATGCATGAACAAACAGCGCACCAACCGCAGCTGTGCAGTCGCTGCAGGATTCAAGAAATCTGTGTCTATCTTACGCAGTCCTTGCTTTTGTGTTGGTGTTATTTCGGCTACACTGGCTCGTTTTGTTCTCCAGAGTCCTCTATGGTAGCATTCGTTAGCCATTATAGTGCAGGCGCAGCAAAACTTTCATTTTCACAGACAATTATGCCCGACGGTAGTGTACACCTTTGAAAGCTAGTATTTCACCTGCTCTGCTCGAGTGGCGCGAAATGAAGGGCCCCTTCCCTCAACACGGAGGAGAACGACATTGCAATGACCTGAGGATAGAGACCTTCAAAGGGCTTGCTCCTCCTTTTTTCTGTTTCTTTTTTTTTTCCACTTCGGGTTTACTTTACTTCTGGTAATATCATCCCTATTTCCAACCCTTTCTGTCTAGCAATTATTCCCTTTTATAGGTACAATGCATCTCAACAATTAGCAGAAGGAAAAAAAAAAAGAAATAATAGTGAGGAATTAAACGACACAATGTACCTTTTAAAACTGCGTGGTGGAGTCGTGTTTCCCTCACGAATTTACTGCACGCATCAAGTGCAGAAGAGATTCTACCTCATAAAAAGCGACAAGAAGAAAGATGAGGAAATCGAAGACGTCGAGTTGGTACCGATATTTGAACACGACCAGGTGACACAGAAGGCGTCGCTGCCGAAAGTCGTCTCAGAGCAACAACACGGCTGTGATTGTGATGAACCGCTGTCTAAGCATTTGATGAACACTGTGGGTGGGACACCCTACCGCGTTAGCTGGTATGAGTTTCAAAGTGTCAGTCCGGCTAAGCAGTTTGTGTACTGGGCGTACCGGCGACTTCGCGACCTTCCACCGGAATGGCAGGAGTATTACCGCCGCATGCTGTACCAGGAGGTCGCTGCCAGCCGCTACGTGAACCAAACCTGGGATTGCTTTTTGATGGTCGTCGATGGGTATCGTAAAGCAAAATGGGTCTTGCGAAAATACGGTGTGAAAGTCGACGAGAGTCTGATTCCGCGGCCTTACAACAATTTTTGGGAGGAAACAACACACGAAGAGCGGGTTTGGGCACATCGTCGATCGCACCAAATGAAAGAGCTACAGGCCATGCAACGCGACGACGACGAGATCGTTTTTGGTGCGAATGTTATGGACAGAAAGGAGGTGTCGTATTCCTCTATGAAAAATTTGCAAACGGGTATGCAAGGCGGCACTCCAATTCACGCTCATGATCTATCCGCGCCGAAGGAGTCAGACCTCACCATGTCGCGCCAGGACGAAGAAATGAGCAGTGCCCTCATGTCAAGCATCGAGGACGACAAATTGTGGAATCCAGTTCTCAAGTCACGGCTGCATACGCGGCGACAGCGAGACGAAGTCGAGCTTTATGCCTTTGAAGATGACGACGAGAATTGCGACGATGACACTTCTGGAGCACAAAGAACACCCTAGCAGCGTGGGCATTTAGCGTTTTTATTGTTGCTTTCCTATTCTGCTTACCAAGCTTCGCGTTTTTAGTTTTCCGCTTTCGAAAACGCATAAACATATGCGGTAAATTATTGGATAAGATCAGATTCTAGATTATGAAATGATGCACAGATGAGTAGACTCTATGAGTCAAGGCCATTTGAAAATACGCAACTCACTCACAGGGAAATGCACTATAATAACAAAAGAAAGCTTTTCGTGCCTCTAAAGTTTTTTTCGGTGACAATCATTATTTTCCCTTTTATCTTGCTGTTTTCTTTCGTCCAATTTCCCAATTATCTGTTGCATGAAAAACAACGTAATTATTTTCTGCACTGTTCACATCTTTTCTCAAAGGAGGCAATTTGTACCTCACTTGAGCCACATATTATTAACAGTCGTCACCATCACCTGATTACACGATGGCAGATCTCCTTACACTTCAACAGATCACTGAATTGAAGGAGGCTTTTTCGGCGTTTGACCAAGATTGCGATGGGAATATTACGATTGACGACTTAGAACAGGCTTTCAGTTCCATCGGTCACAAAATCTCGAGGAAAAAGCTGCAGACGATTCTCGAGGAGGCTGATCTCGACTCTAATGGCGTGATCGATTTTCCTGAGTTCCTCACCCTTGTTGCGACGAAGCTGAACGACCCAGAGGAAAAGGAACTCGAGCTGCGACGTGCGTTCCGCATGTATGACCTCGGTAATACTGGCTACATTTCTGTTCCAAACCTCAAACTTGTGATGGGAAGACTAGGGTGCCCGTTAACATCCGAGCAGGCCTTCGATATGATCAGCGAAGCAGACGCTGACGGAGACGGAAAACTGAGCTTTGACGATTTTAGAAGAATTATGACGGAGGGATGGCAAGCTACGGTGTAATGCGGCGCGAAATCTAACTGCGCAGCATTTTGCTCCTTTGTTTTGGAACTGAGATGTATACTAGATGGTGCGTTTTAAATGGATTTTCAGCTTTTTCAGTCTTTCTTTTTTCAAACGAAGAGTGTTGAATCTTCGGAGTAGCTATCTATTCAGAGCCCCAGTGAAATTGGGAAAAGAAACAATTATGTATGCTTGGTAACAGACAAAAGGTGCACTGAAATTAGAATTAGATTGTTGGAGGATCTCTCTCAAATGTCTCCAGTGCACCGGCTCTGCGTTCAGGTACAGGCGAGATGAAATGAACGTCGCCGACTCAAAAGGTGTGTTACCCACTTTCTCGTTTTTCTTCTTTCACTGTTTTTAAATGTTCTTATTTGTTGCTATTGTTCTTCTTTCTGCTATGCCTCTTCGAATATGCTCTGGATTTTTCTTATTTTAAAATTCAATACATCACTGCAAGTTGCGATGCTTGAAGGAAAGCTCTTTTTTTCTGTACCTTCTACTACTCAAGGCTAATTCTATTATTATATCTTATTTCTTTTAATCAAACAAGCAAGCACTACTGTTTTCTGATAGTTTACGTAGAGTAATAACAATGGTCGATGTAGAAGTGCGCATTCCTAGCGACAAATCCGATGTTGTAGACGCGTATTTGGCCCTATGCGTACTGCGGAAGTTACCAGAATATACAAGAGCGCTGAAAAGCGGTTCATCTAGTACCTCGTACCGCGTCATTGACAATTCGATCTCTGCCGCGAGATGGTATTACCGTCGCTACTCTAAATATGAGGGCTTCATACGGCTTCTCAACGCGTATATGGAGGCTGTCAAGTTGGAGGCGGAAGTCACTGCTCTTGAAAAGGCTTACGAAATTGCCGAGCAATGCGAACTGCTCCCGATCCCACAACTTTGCCAACGAATTCCTACGCACGTGGTTTTGGTGTTGGTGTTGTCAGCAGCGTGTTCTCTCGCCGTGGTAATTGTCGTGTCCATTAGTTTAGGGAGGGCACATAAGAATTCCGACTGCTCATGCTCTTCCAGCGGGACGCGGGTGACTTTGGGTGGTAACAGCGAGAACAGCAGACGCGAAAGGGTTGCGGCCATTGTATTGAGCGCGATTTCTCTTTTGTGTTGTTTTGTGATATTTCCGTTGCTCTACACCACCTCGGCACGAGCAATTTACTCTAGCTCGGAGAAACTCGCCGATAAAGCACTGCAGCTGTTGACAAATTGCGAGAAGCACGAAGAGCTTTCAATGAATCCACTGTCAGAAACCAGCGAAATTGGCGATGGTACCGTTGTTGGACGCAACGCCGGTTTTCTGATCGACAAAGACACCGCTGTTCGCAATCGCAAATCGATTACGACGCTGCTGACGGAGGCCACCGAAGACGAGGGGGATGTTGTTCTGCGCAGCAGAGGACTTCCTCCTGTCGCGGTGAGCCTTAGCGCGTTTTACCGGAACACGATCATCATCATGACGAATAACGACGGGCAAATTGTAATGTGGAGCGATGGAGCAGCGGCCTGCTTGGGGTTTAGCGCACGCGACACCGAGGGTAACAACATCAACACGCTTCTTTACGGCGAAAAATCGGTCGAACAGTATGCGACGATGAGGGCGGCGGCGGCAAAAAACCTTGACTTGTCTGAGAAAACATTGACGCTCGCACACATAAGTCTTGGTAGCATCTCAATTAGCGGGACAGTGGTAGGTAGCCGGGACGCCGAAACAAATGAACACCTAGGCTACACGTTGATTGGCTCCGTGCGCTTCGATGAGCTGTCGCAAACCCAAGCTCTTTTCCACTCCTTCTTCGTTGCGGAGCTTCTGCAGATGAATTTGAAGAACCGGCAGGCTCGCCAGATATTGGATTGCTTGCAGTTGAAAAACCTCCGCGACTTCTCTGCGTTGGCGAGGGATTGGAACATTGTTCACATTCGCCGCCTGCTGGCCGATGTGATCAAGGATCGGCACCGCTTCGTCAATGTCGATGTTGACCCCAAAGTGAACGAGCTGCCACCTATTCTCTGCGACGCTGTCAACGTGACGTCGGTGTTGAATCGCGTTTGCGACCTCTTCACCAAAAAAATTCGTATTCGAGTGGAGCAGAAAAGCGTCACAAGCGCCATCTACCAGCTTGTTGTCACTTTTCACCACGACATGGCGGAGGTGGATCAACCGAACCTCTCTGCTATTACGCGGTCGGTCAACGACCTTGGCGGGATGTTGATTGACCTTCCCGGCAGGATACAGTTGTGTTTACCGTTCATGACGAAGGACGAAGGCATCCAAGCACTTACGCCTCAGGAAATTGCCGACCAGAAGTCCACTGGCCACGATCCGTTTGTGGTGCTTCTCCTGGAAAAGAACGCGCTTCATCGGCACAACATCTCTGCCGCCGTGTGGAATTATGGCCACTCGCTTCGACTCGTCGATAATGTTCGCAAAGCATTGGAGGCGATTGAGGATTCCACCAACATCGGCTGCGCAATCGTCGACGTCGATGCAAAAGGCTCGGACCGCGTCATTGAGGGATTGCTATCGAAGCAGATCTACACGATTGAGACCTCCGAAGTCTCCGACGGCGTTGTAAAGCGTGGTGACGCCCTGCTGACGAAGCCGCTGTCCAACGACGAGCTTTTGAGGGAGCTGAACAAGGCAGAGGAGAAGGTGGAAGAAGCCAAGCGCGCAGAAGAGCAAATTGTTAAGCAGCGGAGGATTTTCGAAAAGGTACGAAAGGAGCCGTGGGAGAAGGGACGTTTGCTGGGGCGAGGTGGGTTTGCGACGGTGTACGAGGCGACGTCGACGCTGACGAGCGGCAAGATGGCCGTGAAGATGATTCGTGTGAGCGGCAGCTTCGAGGAACATATCGATGCTTTCCTGAACGAGATTGAAATTCTATGCAAGCTGACGCATCCGAACATCATTCACTACTTCTACTGCGAGCGCGCCGAGACGACGCTGAACTTGTTCATGGAACTGGCCGATCAAGGCACGGTGGCAGACCTGCTGCTGCGCTGCCCACGCCTGCCAGAGAACCACGTCGCGACCATTGCAAAGCAGCTGCTCCAAGCGGTGAAGTACCTCCACGAGTCCGGGATCGTGCACCGCGACATCAAGCCAGGCAACATTCTCATCTCACAAGGCCAGCTGAAGTTGTCCGATTTTGGAACGGCCACCAGCAACATCAACATGGAGGAAGGCACGGTCGGCACCATTACCTATATGGCTCCAGAGGTGGTGGATGGCAAGGCTGGCGGCAAGGAGAGCGACATTTGGTCTATCGGCTGCGTGGTGTGCGAGTGCTTGCAGGTGAAGCGGCCTGGCGGTGGCCTTCTCGGGTACGGCGCACCAAAAGAGTTCCCCAGCGACATCTCTGCCAACGCCATTGACTTCATCAAAGCTTGTATGCACACGAACCCGGTGGAGCGAGCCACGGCTGGTACGCTCCTCTTGCACAACTTCATCGTGCACCTCGACCACGAGGTGTCACAGCTCGCTGAGGTCCCCCCGGAGGCAGCTGCGAACGACGAGGCGAAACCCCTCAAGGACG
Source organism: Leptomonas pyrrhocoris (assembly GCF_001293395.1). NCBI lineage: Eukaryota > Euglenozoa > Kinetoplastea > Trypanosomatida > Trypanosomatidae > Leptomonas > Leptomonas pyrrhocoris. The sequence goes on from NW_015438362.1 coordinate 328,563, forward strand.
AGAGCGCGTCGAGCGTCTCAGGCGCGATTAGCTGGTCTTTTGATTAGCGGTGTGAATATTATTCCATTCTACAATTTTTTTTTTCAGATTTTTAGTGTTTTCATGTAAGTTCATATTTCGTTTCTCTTTTTTGGATAGTTCCGTCTGCTGCTTGTCGCGTTCTTCAGACCAGCAACGACACTATGTTGCGCAAGGCATCCAAAAATACATATATCTGAACGAAACAATTTCATGCAAATACTCACTGGTGACGGTGTAACCAGTCGCTATGAAAGAGCTCCAATAACAAGGCCAGCATATGTATTTGTACACAGTGGTCTCGCTCCAGGTGCTTTGCTTTCTGCTCCTTCACATCTCCTCCTTATCGTGATTTTTAAAGTTACGATCTTGATAGCGCCTCTCTTTTGTGTGTGTGTGTGTGTGTGCAGTTCCTGCGTTTGCCGCCATTTGCTGCTCTCACGGTGTTGTTTCTATTGTGTGGTCGGGAACATCTCTCTACACCTCGCTTTTCTCTTCCCGTCTAATCTCCGCTCCCTCTTCTTGACCGCGCCACGCGTATGGTGTGTGTTCGTGCAGCAAAAAAAAAAACACAACAGCACACCCACGCACATCCACACATACCTGTAGGTGTAGTGCGTTTTCTTAGCTGCGTAATCCCCCCTTTCTCCCCTTTCGAAACTCAAAGGAAAAAAACCAAGAGCATGGAAGGGAAAGCCTCGGACCAGGGGCCGTCGCAAAGGTTCTCCCTTTCCCCCGGAGAAGCCCTGCTATGTTATGACCCTAAGCAGCGCCACGCGAGGCTACAGGACTTCAGAGCGGAGGAAACACGCCCGATGTTGGCGAATAGATACTTCAGCGTAGACAACGCGGAGTTATGGAAGCCGTCCCTGTTGCAATCCTTCGGCGGGACTTGCCACCGCGCCACGTACGTCAATGACTTTCACGTGCTGCTATGCAACCGCCGGCTCGTTCTCGTCGACAGTAATGGGCGACACCTCACATTTCCACCATTTGAAGAGCCTCTCAACGACGCCTATGCGGAGAGAATTTCGGAGCACTGCGTATTGGTAATCGTCGCACTGACGTCCGAAGTTCACGTTGCCCTCATTAGCGACGGCGAAGGACAGAGGACCGATATGCTACAGAGTGTTGCGTGCCGGACAACGTTTCCCGTAGCCCGGATTCATCACTTCAAGAAAGGCCTTTACGGCTTGTGCTGCGACAACTGCACGTTGGAGAGTTTGTCCATCAAGCTCCGCAACGCGCGATCGCTGCATCCCCAGCTCGAAGCCAACATCTTGGCGAGCCGGTGGGAACTGGCACAAGTGGCGCTCGACTATGTCTCGAAGGAGCGGTACGTCCACAGCTTCTTCGATCATTACAAGGGTTACCTGCTGCTGCTGTCGAATTCTCGGCTGCTCCTGTGGATGTACCGCGACGAGAGTCATATGCGTCTCGAGAGCTCTCTGAACGTCTCGAGAATCTCCGCCGCCGCGGTCGTGGCTCCGCTTGCAGAGCAAGACGAAGAGGAGCAGATCGCCGTGCTCATCACGAGCAGCGGTGGCCGCGTACCTCTCTATTTGGTATGCGACCTTCGCAAACCTCTCAAGGGTCCGACGCTTGCCTTTGGCGAAGTCAGCAACCTCCCTAAAGGGGTGGCGAATGCGTCCGTATCGATGGTTACCTCCTGCGGCACCAGCCTCCTCATAGCGGACCAAGCAACCGCCTCGCTGGTGCTGTCCACGCAATGCGAGCTTTTCTGTGAAGCGTACCGCAGCCCCATTAGCCGTGTCGTTTCTCAGCTTTTTCTCGGAAAGCGAATCTGCGGCGTGGGTGCAAGGCGACGCAGCGGTGACGACGGTGATTTTGTGACGTTTTTTGTGTACTGCGGTGACTCCACCGTCGTGCTAATTCGCCGCGTGCCGCGCGGGCAGCTGCTTCAGCGCCAGTTCTCCGCCTCCGCCACGAACGGCATTTCTGCGCTCCGCTTGCTAGACCCTGTCACGCGCGTGGATGTGCTCCTGGATGCCGCCTTGGGTGGCTTGTCGCTGCAGCACGTGTCGGACTGCCTGAATCCGCTGCTGCTACCGCGCGAGGCGACTCCGAACGTGGCTGAGCTGTCCGACGGCGCCAAGGGCATTGTGCGTCACACGATGCGCAACCTGGGCGAGCTGTCGCGGCTCTGTTCCTCGTTTCAGTACTGGCGCCTCTCTGAGGAGCTGACCCAGTCTCGGTCGAAGCTGGAAAAGTGCTGCGACCTGCTCACCAAAGTCCTCCACTGCGACGGGTGGCTCGACTGCCCCCTCGGGGAGAACTGGAAGTGGAGCAGCAACTTTGCTGTCGCACTGCCCAGCGAGAACGCCAGTAGCAGAAGATCTGCTCTCAACGCACAGGCCGAGCTGCTGCAACTGCTTCTGACTTCTCTCAGGAGCGCTGCCACCATCGCGTGGTTGTATGAGATGATGCTGCAGAGCGATCTCACCTACCGTTTCCCCGGTCGGCTGGAGGACATGCTGTGGAAGGGCGACCCGTCGGCGATCGAGACCACCTTCTGCATGGATCTGCTCGCATTGAGCAACAAGGAGGTGACAGATAAGCTCATCCAGAGCAGGCAGGAGCTGCCGCAGCGCTGCCGCCTTGCCGCCACGCTTCTCTCCCTCGTGCTGGCCGACTCCTTTGACAGGGTCACCGCGTACGTGCGAGAGCACATTCTCGACATTGCCCGCTGCGATTTGCTGGCCTACACCAACGAAGTCATCGAGACCCACTTCCCCGGCTCCCAGTCGCGTCTTCTCCTGTTGGTCTACTACTACCCCCACCACCGCAGCGCCTCCTCCGACATTGTCGCCCTCGTGGAGCGCATCGCGTCTGTGGAGCTCCTCCACCGCACGCTGTCCGCCATCCTGCACGACCCTGCCTGCGACGACGATCTCACGGCTGTCCTGCTCGACTGGATGGAGAGCCACTCCCTCGCGGACAGCCGCATCCCCACCTTTGCCCAGGTGGTTGTAGAGGCGAACCTCAACGTGGACCCCGCCCACACCCTCGCCGGGCGGTTCTTCTCGTCCTGCAAGCAAGAGACCGCCGGGCACGGGCAGCAGGCGTCGTTCCGCTTCGGCGAACTGGCACGCAGCGAGCTTGCCGTCCCCCTGGCCGGCCGTCTTCTTTCTGCGGAGCATGCCCTGCAGGCCACGCCATCCGACGTGGACCGCGTCACCCAGTTTGTTCTCTTGCTGCAGCAGCAACTGGCGAACTTGATCGACGAGCACCTGCAAAACGGCAAAAATCTTTTGTTCACACGCAGCAGCATCGAGAATGATCTGGCGCTGCTGCGGGAGCACTACCTCGGCGAGAACCGTTTGTTTGAGCTCTCGGGGCGGTACAAAGCGCTCGGCGGGTGCAGCATTCAGCTGGACTTGCTAAAGATCCACCCGGACTCCGCTCCGTTCGCCATCGCGAGCGCCATCACTGGCGTCCTCACGTTTCTCACGGCGGTTGGGTTGCCGGCGACGGAAGCCGTGCGTCGCGTGCTGCGGGAGTACCTGGACAGCTTCCAAGCCCCGCTGCCTCTTTTTCCTTTCGTGGAGTTTCTGGCGTTTGACGGGCAGTCCCCTTCCACGACCATCCACGAGCTCGCCGCCGCTGGGGTGCAGCTACCGGTGCTGTTTGACACCTTCATGAGCCTCCTGGACGGACACAACAACCCGCTCTTTCCCCTGCGGGAAACAGTGGCGGCGGTGGCGCAGCTCGTGCCAAAGATCGATATGAGTGTGCAGCACATCTGCGCAGCGCACCTGCTCGAGTGCAGCCGTAGCCTGCTGGATGGCGATCAACGCACCGTTTCGTTGTCAGACGAGGATGAGGCATTTTTGAAGGAGATCGGTGACGAGATGCGCCGACTATCGCAGCAAACAAGCCGGTGAAGAGCCTGCCGTGTCTTCCCGTCTATCTGCTCCCGACAGCGTCTCTACGCGACTTAACAGGTTGTACAGCTGCAAAGAAGAAGAAAAAGAGCGGAAAAAACTTCCATTACTTTTGGTGTGTCACGTTGGAGTACGTCCTTTTTTTCTCTTTCATCTTCCTCTTCACTTTTGAAGCAGGAAAGAGAGAGCAATGGACCTCATTGGGCATAGATTCTGCACAGCACTTAACATTAACCCAAAGCAACAAAAGAAGAAAAAAAAGAAAAGGAACAGATTGCTTGCAAGTCAAAGGGATGTCCTAGGTAGTCACTTTTTGTCTTCTTTAGGTCTCTGCGAGCAAAGTATAACGGGTGAGTAAAACTGTGCGAGACGCCGTGCAGTTTCCTTTTTTTTCTATGGCGCGTCAAGCACACAATGGAAAACAAAGTGTTTTTTTTTTATTCCCCTCTTGCTCTCCGTCTTTTATGGGTGCGTGGGCGTCTTCATTTCATCTCTCCTCGCAAACGCTTCGCTGCAACGCTTTTTTTTCTCTTTCTCCCCCCCCTCTTCATCGTCACTCTTCTCCTTGGCACTCTTTCCTTGTACCCGTCGTGTGTATTTTCTTGGGGGTTAAAAATGTCTTCCACATCAACCAACGCCCACGACACCTCTACAGAATTCTTTCCTTTCTTCTTTTCTTCAAGAGGAAGTATTCAAATCGTCTAGTTTCTAAACAAAACTCCTTTTCAAGACATTCGCGGTCGTACTAAGCACTCAACTTTCATATATATATATTCTCTTTCTCTGATTGCTTCTGTGCGGGTCTCCTCTGCGCTCCACCTCTCCACTGCAAAGCGCTACGTAAGTATCCTTGACCCCAGGGAGAGGAAAGCAGGATTCACAGCAAAGAAAAGGAAAGAAAAGAGAGCTGCGGAAAAGTAATCCAAAGCGAAGTATAGAGACTTGATCAGTCGATTGAGCATTCTTTACCATCTCTTTCCCCCTTTTTTAAGTTGATTCTTCATCTCAGCTGATTGCATTCACCAAAAAGCACACATGCTCCGTTTGTGCGCTGCATTGCGCGCAGCCAGCGCACTCAGGCAGCCGCACTTGTTCCACATTGACTTCTCCGCAAAGCACATGCCAGGCCGCCTCTACTTCGCTGACCGTGCTGCCAAGTCCACTTCACAAGAACCCAACTTCGTCTGCCTTGATAACGCCATGGCTTGCCAGTCTGCCGATTCGAATGCCGCCGTCCTAATAAGAAGTGGCGCGCCGAAAGACGATGAGCTCCTTCAAACGGGCTGCATGCGGTTTCAGGGTGGCGGCGCCGCATTTGTTTTCCGTCACCACCGTCTTCTTTTTCAGGGCATCGGCGACGCTGCCGTGCAGACCCACGAGGTGTCTCTCCACCACGACGACATCTTTGCGCTCGTGAGTGGCATGCACCGACAAGAGGACATCGACGCCTGGGTTCGCGCTGTTGAAACGGCCACCGTGGAGGGTGACGTCGAGTACGTTGCGGAAGAGATGTTGCTCCAGATGCGATGCGTGACAGAGGGTTGCACGTCCGTTGTCGCGCGGGTCTCTAAGTTCTCTACCGGATTGCCGGAGCCGCCATGTTGCTCGCAAGCTCTCTAGAAGATGCGTGAAGAGAACAGAAGAACGCAGGATACAAAACCAGAGGGGGGAGGAGGAAAAAATGCGCAGCGCCAACACGTTTCAAGCGCTGAGCCGCTTTTTCCCCTCCTCTCTGCAGAGACCGCTTTTTTGTTTTCCTGATCGCTGCATGAAGGCCTCAAGGCAGGAATTTGAACGGAAATGTTTTCGATGAGTTATACAACTACACATTTATAAAAGGTATCCTACACCAACAAATGAAGACATTCATGCGTTTACCCACTTTACTAATTTTTTTCTTTCTGTTTTTGCTGTTTTCATCATTTCCTCTCTTTCTTTTTTTTTTTCTGTTTTCTGCGTTGTCTTTTTTTTTCCAAGAAAAGTAGAAGACGAAGATTACGTGGGAAGAAGCCTGACATTTCCTCCTGTTTCATTTTCCGTCTCCATTTTTTTTTTTTTTGGGGGGGGGGTTTCTTTAATCTTTCACTGTTTATAGTGCTCTTTGCATCAAGTGGTTTTAACGCACCATACCTGTTGATATCGAGTCCGGGAGTTTGGAATGCAGTGTCACGAGCACGTGCATTTCTTAAACTCCCCTTTTCTGCTCTCTTCTTTTTCCTTACTTGCTTTCCACCTTTTCCTGGGCTTTTTATCATTTCAAATGGCGTCTTCAGTAAATGGTGTTTTTTCCTTTTAGGATGGCTGTACGCGTTTGTTCATTTTTGATTTCCATTGAGTGGCATTAAATGTCGTGTTCTTCCCTCTGCGTGTCTCCTCTTGCGCGTGCTTTCTTCTTTTCCTTGTCATGTAAGGAGCACCCAAAGGAGGAATAGCAAGAGGTAGAAACGGAAAAAAAAAAAACGCGCTTCGCCAATGAACACATGTACAGAAACCCGGTAAGCAGAATCAGAAGCACGTTTTGGCTGGTACAGGGAGCAGAAGCACCAACATTTTATTCGGCTACCCAGTGCAGCGACGTGTTATTCCAAACTTTCTCCTCTCTTTTTCTTTCTGGTCTTTCCTGTGTAATTTCCTTTGACATTTTTTGTTTGTCTGTTGGCTTCACGTGTTTGCTTGCTGTTGCGAGTTCCTTCCTACCGCTTTTCGCCCCACACCGACCTTTTGTTCTCTCTTTTGTGGTTCATGTCTCTTTTCTTTTGCTGTTCTGTCCAGTTTCGTTTTCATTCCGTCAAAACAGATGCTCGAATCAAGCGACATGCATGTATAAAGCTAATGAGGTATTTTTTTGTAACGCAAAAGCAGAAGGTTTGTTGGAACTCTGGACAGCTGTACGAGTTTTTTCTTTTTCTTTTTTTATAGTGTGTCTGTGCGCCAGCGAGAAAAAGATTGCCCTTCTCTTTTATGTCGGGCTTCTTTTTTCTTTTTTTTCCCTGATTTTGACCGTTGAGTGGTGCACGTTGACGTTTTCTTTGAGAAACAAGTGTAGTTTTGTACATGTAGACGTTTTCGTAAGAAAATTTAAACCGTCTGTTTTCTGTTTTGTTGGTTTGCTTTCTCTTCTTGTCTTTTTCTTTTACCATTTTATATAACGCTTCTCTCTTTCTTTTGCGGTTTATGTATGTCACCTTTTTCCTCTCCTTCTTTTTCTTTCTTTTGTTGTTTCACCGGGATTTACGCAGATACAAGCAAACACGCTTGCGGAAGGAAAACACACATACGCACACAGGAATAGGGAATCGAGGAACGCTACGGGCACTGCGAGCGATGCGTTGCATCAGTAGGAGAAGAGGAGGGAATACTTGAAAGTGAGTTTTTATTTCTCTTCTGTTACTGTTGCATGTGTTGCGAGCGCAGCTTTCTGAAGTGATGCGTTCTTGCTCTCCTTGTGTATCCATATATATATATATAGCCATTCTTTTTGTTGTTTTTGTTGTTCGACGAATTGGTATCATGTGATGATTTCCTTTTACGCCCTGAAGGCGGAGCTTTTTTCTTTCCACACTGATCCAGCTTTACTGCTTCAGCCGACATTGTACATTCACTATTGAATAGAAGGAGAAGAGGCCATTCTCCCTTGAATGGAAAAGAGTTTCTTCTCCCTTTTGTTTTCGCCACTTCAGCGCTTTCGCGGACAATGCAGTATCCGTGCCGTACGGGTCGCTTCAGCAAGAATTAGTTACATGGGAGACGTATGCACATGCACTCACTCCCCACACCGCTTTTGAGTGTGTTCGGGTTTTTCCCCCAATTTTGCTCCCACTACTCTTGAGGATACTGTCACTGCTCCCGTCGCTTCTCCCCCCCCCCTTAATTTTCATTTCTCCTTTTTGTGTTAAGGAGTTGCATTTAAAGTACAAGAAGGAGTTGCGTCCCCCTTTTTTTTTTTGAGACAGCGATGTAAGGAAATAAACGGACTTGTTGACTTGACGTGTTATAGTGGCGAGGGAAACGGTTTTTAAAGTCAAACGGAATTGATTGTGAACACTACTATTCACGGTCTCTCTGCACCGCAGTTCTACCGTGAACCGTTGAGACTCGTACAACAAAGGGCAAGTAAAGCGATCTCGCGTGTGCGTGACAGGATTGCAACAGGGTTTGGCCTTTCTTGGATCTTTGGAACGCCGCATCGCTAGAGAAGGTGAATAAGCTGTCACGCATGAACTGTCTCGCACTTTACTCTCGCACTTTACTCTCGCACTTTACTCTCCCCTCTCTCTTTCTCTCTCTGTGTGTATGCATGTGGGGCGCTGGTGCTGGTTCTGCGTGGGCAGTGGCACTTTTTCTACTTTCCTTCTGTCTGTTGTGAAGCGAGAGCAAAGGGAAAAGGCAGTTGACTCTGCTTCATTAATACAAACACCATAATAGAGAAAAACACACACACAGTTTAGACATGCCGCCAAAGAAGAAGATCACAAGGCGCATCTTCCTCAACGCGGGCGAGGAGTATACCTTAACGGGAAACGGCGCCATATTAATCACGCTTCAGTCTGGTGTGCTGGATGTGGCCGGCGTTATGCTCGAGACGAATCGGCCGTACACCTTCTATTTACACCCCGACAGGCAGTTCATCATCGTCTTCACGCTCGAGGGCGGCGTCTGCGTGGTGTCGAGCGACACAAAGGTGGATGCGCGCCGTGATGTGGCCAGGGCCGGCAAGCTGGTCCAGATGACCCGACGCACGCTGCTCGCAACACGACGGTCCAAAGTGCTTGTTATTGGACGCCCCCACTGCGGCAAGACGCTCGCCGCGCACACGTTGTGCAACCTGCTCATGCGCTACGGCAGCGACAAGAAGAGTGTTTTTCTGATGGACCTAAATGCGGAGTCGAACTGCCTCTACGCCCCAGGTTGTGTGTCGTGCATTCAGGTTCCAGATTCACCGCTCTGGCCGGGCTTAACCGCCAGCCCAACGTTGCTGCCACTGTCGTTGTATATAGGCGCCGCTGTCTGCCCCTCTGCCAGCAACGTGAACTCCCACTTGCACTACTACGAGCAGCTGAACGAAACGGCGATGTCGTACGTTCAGGAGCTGCGCGGTGCTGGGGGGCGGCAGCAGCAATCTTCTCTCTCACTGCTGCCTAACGAAATAGTATCGCACGTCGTAGTGGATGCCCCGGCGCCCCTTGAAGATCTGCAGGAGGGTGTGTGGTACCGGAAGCTGATCGAGGTGCTGCGTCCCACACACGTGGTGATCGTCGGAAGCCGCGATAGTGGTGAGGAGAACTGGTCTACGTTTCTGCAGGAGGACGTGCAGCGCGTGCTGCCGGACTGTGAGTTTTTCTTCACGGACCCGGTGGCGCACCCCTGTACGAAGTCGTCGAGTCGTGAGCTACTGAAGGAGTACTTCAACGGCTCTCCTTTCTACTCCTTGGGGTGCTCGAAAGTGGTTGTCCCGCTCAAGTCACTCGTCTTTGTGGAGGAGTCGAGCGAGGGCGGTGGTCCCAGCAGCGCGGAGGCGATGTCGATGCGCGTCGTGCACCCCGACGAATCGTTCCAGAATCTCGTGTGTGCGCTGTCGCACGCGGAGCTGGTGGAGGAGGCGTCGTTGGCGCCCATCGCTGGGCTCATGACGGTTGTGTACGTGGATGAGGAGAACGAGGAGGTGGCGCTGCTCCTCCCCGCCGCAGAGGAGCCGCTGCAGCGTCGCATAGTCATTGTGCCGCAGACGAAGTATCGGGACACGCTGCGCATGACGAATGCACAGGTGACGGCGATGGAGGAGTCTGTTGCTGTTTGAACGGCTGCTCCGTGGTGCACCGGAAAGAAGGTCTAGAGCGCGTTTTCCTCTTTTGTGCCGCTCTCCCTTCTTCTTGATGGCACGGAGGACACAGTGCGCCGCTGTGAGATGGCTGTGTTGCGTGTGTGTGCGTGTGGAGGTCTCCGAACGAGACGGCCCTTTTCTTGCTCGTCCTTTCTTCGATGACGCAAGATCGATTTGGGAGAATAGTCTGTAGATAAATAATTTGTGCAGGGCTGAAGTGGAGGTTTGTGTTTCCTGTTCACCGCGGCCTGTACATTCAACAACGTATAAAGGTACTAAGATGAGCAACCCAACGCTGTTTAGCTGGAAGCACAAGCCTTTTCTAGCGACTGTGGCTCCTTTTGCCAACTCACACTGTTCACAACAATCGGCGTAGAACAAAAAAATGCATAGTGGACTTGAAAAGGACGCAGTCGAGGTATACTCGAATACGATGTGTCGCAGCTCATTGCCTGTAACAGACTTGTAAACACGTAGACGGTGAGGTATCGTACCAATGTCAGCTTTTCTTCTTCCTTTTTACCTGTGCCGTGTCTTTTCTCTTCCTTTGACTTCCTCTTCGTCGTTTCAACTTTCCTTAATACATATTTGCGCATAAGTGCTTTCTGCAGTAGAGCGTGAAAGGTACGTCGTAAGGCACACGCACACACACAGACCTCTTTCCAGTGAAAACAAAAGAAAAGTAAAGGTTACCATCACACAACACGCACACGGAACAATCGTAGAGAGGGGGAAAAACTATCGCAAATGCGATCGAGTACGCTGGTGCGGAATCCGCATCGAATTTCGTGGCGGACGCGTGCAAAGCGTGCGATTCAGCGGAATGTGCGCAAGTACGTGCCCGACCCTCGCGACAACCCGCTGACGGAGACCCCCCTCAGCGCAGAGGCGTACGCCAGGACTGCCCAGCAGCAAGAGGGTGGTGTGCGCATCGGCATCCGTCCCGGGCAGTCGATCGAGGAGTACATGGCGGAGCGCGACCGCAAGTGGCTCGGCCAGCAGCGAGACGAATTTGCTCACCACATCAAAGACGATCACCTCCCCACCACGAAGGACGGACTCCCATTTTTTGCCGCCGGCACGCGTGAGACGTACATGGACGTCGACGCGGCGAACAAGCTCGTGCACACGCCAGAGGCGAAGGACTACGAGATGGATGAGGAGACGCAGCTGCTGCGACGACAGCTGCAGGTGGAGAAGGAAGAGGAGTACCGCAAGTTTGTGGCCGAGGCGAAGCGGGCGGACATCTCAATGGCGGAGACGCAGAAGCGGCGCCGCCCGCACCCGAGCGATCCGAACTACGACCCTTTCAAGATGACGCCGGGCTACCGCCCACAGGACAGTGTGGCCTTGGCCCAGTGGCTGAAGCGCCAGCGTGAGTCCGGCAAGTCGGCCAGCGGGCTGTCGCTGCAAACAAAAGAGGGCCAAGAGCGCTTCTACAACGAGGAGAAGATGGCGACGCAGTACAGCGCAAACCCTTTCGCGAATCGCATTGAGATTCCGCGCGGGCTGTCCTCGATGCGCATCACTGCCTACTCCCCGGATAGCATCTTTATCAACGACAAGGAGGTCATCGGCTCGTGCATTGTGACAGAAAAAGGCTACTACCACTGGAATGTGAGCAGTTTCGAAGAAGTAAATGAGCGGACGCTGGCGATGCTGCTGCACATGTACCCGGTGCCGGACGTCGTTTTCCTCGGGACGGGGCGTAACCTCTACTTCATCGACGAGGAATTGCGTCTCGCTTTCCAGAAGCGGGGTACGGTGATTCATTGCCTGACGACGCCACAGGCATGCGGCCACTTCGGTGTGCAGCTGTCCGTGTCGCGCCGCTCTGCTATGGCGGTCATCAACCCCATCCCGACCAACGGCTACGGCGTAGAGTGCTTCGGCGACTTTGTAGAAAACGACATGTTTTCCTTGTCCGACACCCAGCTCGGCATCTCGCCCATGCGGCAGTTCTCACCCTCGATGTTTAAGCCGAACAAGGTGGCGGAGAAGTACCGCGCGACGCAGGGCACCGGCATTGGTCCGCAGTACCACGAGCTCAGCGACGGACGGCTGGTGCGGCCGGGCACGAGCGGCACGAAGCTGCGACCGATGCTCGAGCCAGGCGAGACAGTAGACTGGGAGAAGCTGCCCTCCTACTACCACTGGTACCCCAAGGAGGAGCTTCACGACTACATTGAGAACACGACGTGGCGGGAGATCAAGGGCAAGGCGACGGGCAATGCCACGGAGAATCGACTGTACACGGCCCTCCGGGGCGACTCCTACGTCAAGGAGGACTCACCGACGCCGGAGCTGGCACCGTGGAACTCGGCGACGATCCCCATCACCAAGTTCCCGCACGAGCGCAACGAGGAGGAGATCATCGTCGAGGATCCCAAGACGGGTCGCATCATCGGCATGGAGCGCGACACCTACGAACGCTGGAAGCGCATGATGAAGGAGCGCAGGGCTGGACTGCCCGAGAGCGATCCGGTGGAGTATGATCAGGAGCGCTACGTCACGAACAAAGATGGCATCGTCTTTGATCTGTCAAAGATGAAGTACCGCCCGATTTTTGAGGGCCGCTGGAACCCGCGCCGCCAACAGAGTACGGGCCGTACCAACCCGATCATGACGTAGTCTGTTTGGGCCTTTTGAAGGCTGCGGTCACGGCTTCTTTTTGGTAGTGGCTTTGAGATGCACCTGCATGTTTTTTTTGTTGAACTATCGTTTTTGCCGATTCGCTCACAGCAGTAGCTAACGCTGCATTTTACGATTCAACCACAAAGAGGAGTATTCTGTGGTTTCCTTCGAGCGGCTTCGCTCGTTGATATCGCGTGCGTTGCGAAGAGATGAGAATGTGAATGCGTGCTGACCTTCCGTTTTGTGATGTGTGTGCTGTGCGGAAAGATCAAAGCGATGGACTTAAAGTGGCGAGGAAGGAATCGTCTGACATTCTCTTTTCTTCTCTGTCCTTCATTGTTTCTTCTCTTTGATTCTTCCGCGGCTTCGTTTTATCCTCCAGGCTGGTTAACCGCTTTGTGTCGCCGCCACTGTACTTCTTTTGTGACCTGCACACACGCACACACTCGCACAGAGGCCCATGCTGCTGACCATCGTCGGCACGAATGGTCCTCTCTTTGTCTTCCGAAAGTCGACCGAGACAGCCGACTTTTTATCCTCCCACTACCCACAATTCGCGAAGAGGTCACTGGGATGGCAGCTAAGTGTTGAGGAGGTCTACTGTCTTCAGTCGCGGCAAGACAGTTGCGCAGAGGCGGGGCCAGGAAAGGCGCCTGACTTCGCCGTCTCCTTCGAAGCCGCTAGCGCGGTGGAGCAGTACACGGCGCTGCGGAAGGCGTACGCGTCGGATTGCTTCATTTACAGCGAGCTGACGCTTCGCCACGGGTACAAGCTCCGTCACGGTAGTTCGTTTGGGGCGAGCTACATTGGCTATCGAGACCTCAACGAACACGGAGAGTGTCTCTTTTTTACGGGACCACTGACCGCCCTCGAACAGGTCCGCGCTGTGCGTACGGCACACAGTGTTGGGAAGGAGGCTGTGATGGTGCTCGTTGTCGCCGAGGAGGCGGGTGTGACGCTGACTCGCTTGGGCGGTGGTCGTGCTGCACCGGAAGTTGCACACCGTCGAAAAATCCGTCGAAAGGAGTGAGGAGAGTCTCTCGTACGGTGATGCGTGTGCATGAGTACATGCTTTCCTCTCTTCGACGTGCAGCACGTGCTTTGCCGTTGGAATCACCTCGCCTGTTGCCACCTGACTTGAGGAGAGAAAGGTGGGACTGTGCCCCGCTCATTGGTCTTTCATGTTGCCCGTGCCGCAGCTCTTCTGCTCTGAAAAGCCCAACAACAACAAAAAAAAACAAAGGAAATTACTTTCAACTAATCGGCTCGCCGATCATTGTTTCGGACTGTGGATTTGCCTACGACCGCAACTATGCGTCAGCAAATAATGACTACTGTCTTCCTCCCCCCATCGATGTCAGCGCTGCCGGACGTAGAAGCCTCATTTTATGCGGTGGTCTCATGACCAAAGAAAAAGCGTAACCGGCACAGACACGATTTTTTTTTCTCTTTTTCACTTCTATTAGTGAACGTTCGATTTTTCTCAGTTGCACCTCTCTCTCTCTCCTCACCCCTCCCTCTTTTTGTCTTCTTATTTTTCCTTTCAAATAAACTCCTCCAACCGGCGTCGCCACCCCATTTACCTCTCGGCAGTGCGAAATACTCTCAAGGAGATGTCGTGCCCTCGTGTTCAGTACCGCCGTCGCATGCACTATGCCACTCGTGGCAACCGCATGAAGATGGTCCGCACCCCGGGCAACAAGCTCGTGATGCAGAAGCGCACGAAGCGCTCGCAGGGTGTCCACACCCCGTGGGTGCTCGGCCACAAGCGTCTCGGCGGCACGAAGGCGCTGCGCCACATCGACGCCCGCCTGGCCTCCCGCCACGAGAAGAGCGTCTCGCGCGCCTACGGTGGTGTGCTGAGCCATGCCCAGGTCCGCGACCGCGTCGTGCGCGCCTTCCTCGTCGAGGAGCAGCGCATCGTGAAGCAGGCCCTGAAGGAGCACGCGAAGCTGAAGCGCTCGAACAAGCGCACCATCAACAAGAGGAAGAGCAAGCAGTCGAAGAAGGAGGCGATCGTGAAGAAGATCTCCGCCAAGACGGTGTCCAAGAAGAAGGTCCCGGCGAAGAAGGCCGCTACCGCGCGCGCCCCGATCGGCTCCAAGCTGGTGAAGAAGTAAAACGCTTAGCTGACAATCACCTCCTCCTTTGTGCGCTACTGCATTTCGTGTGTTCGTGTATTCGCATTCTTGATTTCGTTCCTTTCTATTACTTTACCTTAAAAACAAAGCAAAAACAGGAAAGAAAAACAGCAACAAACACTCCAAAAAGGGAGAAGCAGAAGTGTGGGTCGTGCACGCGCATTTGTCTACTAATGCGCCATATTCCCGCGTTGGTTTCGTTTGTCAGCTAGTCATCAAGTGCATCTCAGCCTTTCGCATGTGGGGCGAACGTACTCGAGCAAAGCCTCAGAGCGTTGTGTTCCCAAGTTCATGAAGAGGTGCGTGCCTTGCGTTCTCTAAACTAGTGAGAGCAGAAACAGCAGCTTGCTGGCTTTTGAGTTTCCGTGTGGTTTAGTGGCGTTCCCGCACAACAGGAAAACCGAAACCATGTCCCCTACGATTCTCTTGTGGTCACCGCCGTCTTGCTCTCCACTTCTCCTTCCTCTACACTTTCCGCCTTTCCTGCTTGCCTTTTCCCGCTTGTACCTGTGGGTGTACTGGGCATCATTTGTATTCTTATGTAAAACTCTCAAACCCTCGCACATCCGTGCTCTCCTCGTTTTTCCTTGCCATTCTCGCAGGTCCCTACTCCCTTCTCATCATGGGCTTCTTCGACGCGGATCTCAGCTACCCCACCGTGCGCACGGAGCGCATGCGCCACAAGCGCCGTCGCCTGGTGCAGGGCCCCAACTCCTACTTCATGGACGTGAGCTGCCCGCGCTGCAAGTGTGTGACGGTCGTGTACAGCCACGCCACGACTTCGGTGGAGTGCAGCAAGTGCTCCAAGAAGCTGTGCCGCCCGACCGGCGGTAAGGCGATGCTCGTCGAGGGTTGCGGCTTCCGTCGCAAGCCGGATCACTAATGCAGTTAAATTTTCCAACCTATGATAAGGTGGGGCCATCGCGGCTTTGCTTTTTCGTTCCGTTGGTTTTTTTATTGACTTTTTGATGACCTCCTCCAAGGACCACCAGTAGTTATGTGATTTTCTTTTCATACTTCTCATCTTACTATTAAAAACAACAACAAAAAAGAAGCAGAAGCAACCACGTACAGCTCTCGTTTTCTTCAGACTGCGCGCTGCACGGTGCTCATCATCTGGCGCTGCGCCGTGTAGCTTCTGTTGCCGGTGGACCGCGAGTGGCTTTCTTTGCCATCAAAGCGTGTCGGCGGAGGCGAGGCAGGCGTACGAGTCTCTTTCTTTTATGATTATTATTATTCCTCCTTCAGTATTTATCGTTGCGGCGCGTGCAAAGGGCTGCGAGCAACTGCGTGTCCCGCATGCCGGGTTCATGCATTTCTGCCCTTTAGGAATAAGACTCGCGCGCCGCTCTTACCTGCAATGTGCTCACAACCCACACCCTCACCCCAAACCTTTCCTTTTAAAAATAAATACCTCTCTTTCTTTCTGTCTGTTTTCACACCGTCTCATTTACCTTGCCTCTTTCACGCGTACGCAGTAGGCTTTGCATTACTTCTGTTCGACCATCATGTCCAAGATCCCCCCGCAGGTGCTGTCGGAGGCCATCCAGGCCGTCCTGAAGGTGGAGAAGGAGCGCAAGTTCAAGGAGAGCGTGGACCTGCAGGTCAACCTCAAGAACTACGACCCCCAGAAGGACAAGCGTTTCTCTGGCTCGCTGAAGCTGCCGAACGTGTGCCGCCCGCGCATGTCCGTCTGCCTCCTGTGCGACCTCGTGCACGAGGACATTGCCAAGAAGGAGGGCGTGCCGACGATGAACCAGGAGGAGCTCAAGAAGCTGAACAAGAACAAGAAGCTGGTGAAGAAGATGTGCAACCAGTACGACGCCTTCCTGTGCTCGGAGTCGATCATCAAGACCGTGCCGCGTCTCGTCGGCCCGCACATGCATCGTATGGGCAAGTTCCCCACCGTGTGCTCCCCGAGCGAGTCCCTCACCGACAAGATCACCGAACTGCGCGCCACCGTGAAGTTCCAGCTGAAGAAGGTGCTGTGCCTCGGCACCTGCATCGGCCACTTGGAGATGACGGAGGACCAGCTCCGCCAGAACATCACCATGGCGCTCAACTTCCTCGTGTCGCTGCTGAAGAAGAACTGGCAGAACCTGAAGTCCGCCTACCTGAAGTCGACGATGGGCAAGTCGCAGCGCATCTACTGAGTGCTTGAGCTCCTGCGCTCTTCAACACATTCAGTGAGTGGAGCGCATCTCATGTTTTGTAGGTGAGTGGGACGAAACCTCTTCACGAAGCCTCTTTTATGCTTTTCATTTTATGTTCTCATCTATTACAAAACAACCACAAACAATAGCAACCAGGAATAGGCCGGTTTCGGCACGTCAATCTGTGACGTTGTGTCCACTACAACGTCGTAGAGCAGAAAATGTTTGCGTGGTGGAGACTGTTGAGTTGAACAGTGTGTTCCTTCTTGTCCCACACCTGCACTTTAAAGAGCAGCGCTGCAGCTTCTGAGGATTGATGTTGCTATGGAGGTGCCTGCGCCAAAAAGGGGAAAAAACCCAGTTGTGGTTCGACCTTGCAGCACTTGACGTCTTTTCCTTAAATGAGGTTGAGTACACTGTACGGTCAACGAATTATATGTTGTTTTCCCTTGCGAGGTAATAAGGCTGCCTGTGCTTTTTGCATGTGCATTCCAGTTCGCTTTTTACTGCTCTCATCTATTTTCTCTTTTTTCTTTACTCGTCGTCGTTGTCTCGCGTACCCCAACACACACGCAATATACTTTTTTAAAACCCAAATTCAACCACCACCACAACTGCTAGGAAGAGAGCCTCTGTTTTCGTATCTAACGCACGACAAACAAAATAAAAAATGCCGATCACGCAGGAACAGCTGAAGCGCCGCGCCGAGATGGTGCGCACGGGTGGCAAGGGCTCCATGCGCCGTACCACCAAGGCTCACCACAAGAGCTCTGGCGATGACAAGAAGGTCCAGGGAACCCTGCGCCGCCTTGGCGTGACCCCCTTCAGCGACATCGACGAGGCTGTGTTCTACCGCCAGGATGGTAGCGCCTACTACTTCTCCAAGCCGAAGGTGCAGGCCTCCATGCAGACCCAATGCTTCGTGGTGTCCGGTGACTACGAGGTGAAGTCCGCCGAGGAGGTGGATGCCAAGAAGGAGTAAGTTTTTTTGTTCGCAGAACTCTTCTACTTACCCTCTCGATTCTCGCTGCGTCGCTGCCGTTCGCTTTTGCTCTCTCTCTTTCTTTTTCTACTAGGTGATCAGTCAAAATTTGAGATGCATGTGCCATCGCCGATTACTGTTAGGAGAGTCAGAGGACGGAGAAAAGGTCTGAGCCCACGCTGACAGTGGCGTGGGGATACCCTGCGTTGTTCGTCGAAACACACGGTTTTTATTCTTCTCTCGTTTATTCTTTCCTCTTATTTCGTAGTCAAAAAGGAAAAAAAATCTTAAACTTACGATGAGTTCCGCTCTCTCGAAGGATTATTCCTTGATGGAGAAGGGAAAAAAAAGATCGTGTGACGCTGATGAACGTTGAAGAGGGCTAGCGGCGCATTAACGATTGTGACGCAACGGAGCCTTTGCCAATGCAAGATGAATAGCTGTGACGTGTGGGAGCTGAGACCAACGTCGTTGCTGCCGGTTTTCCCCCCATGCATTTCTGGGCTGGGAGCTGCGATTGTTTCCTCAGCTTTTCCGATTAGACACACACACACACACACACACACACACACGCAGGCACGCACAGGAAATGTTCTTGGAGGTTCATGCATACAGGCGTTTCTTCACTCTTTGTTCTACCTCTCTCTTTTTGTCTTTCTTTCTCTTCCATCTCTCACGCAACTCACATTTCCGCAGTCCACAACAGATAGTTAGCTTTTCGAGTCTCTCTCTTTTCATATAGAAATATTAGCTCAGCTCCTTCTGGCGCACTTTCTACAACGTAACGAGAGGACTTGCTGGTGTCTTTATTGCGAATCACCTTGGTTTTTTTATTTCTTCGTCTTTCTTGTGTTTTGCTTGTGCGTGTAAGCACAGTAGAATCTATCGGTTTGTGTTGTCAGGTCTTGCTGTCATTTACGCCGTCTTTCGCCTTTCTGTGTGGCGGTGTTTTGCGTACCGTTTGCTTAGGTTCTATTATCGTCGCGGTGGATCACTTGTTTCGGTCTCCATCCCCTACCGGTTCTCCCTTTTTGTTGTTGTTGTTTGCGCTGCCTTACGCCACACCAGTGGCTTCGGTGTATTATTATTATTATTATTGTTATTGTTAAAGCTCTCTTTTGTTTCGCAGAGCTCGGAACTTCGTGCGGATCGCTTTGTCTGGGAACTGGTTCAGCAATCCACATACAATCGAACACACACACGCACACACGCAGAAATGGAGGAGATTAAGACGTACACCTATAAGTCGGGTGCCGTGTATGAGGGCAACTTCAGCGGCAACATGCGCTCCGGCCGCGGCCACTGGACTCACCCCCAGGGAGAGACCTACGAAGGCGAGTACCAGAACAACAAACAGGAGGGACTGGGCATTTACATCTTCAAGGACAGCGGAAAGCGCTACCTGGGCCACTGGAAGGAAGGCCAGATGAGCGGCGAGGGCCTCTACGTCTTCAACCGCGACCGCACCGCCTACTACTTTGGCAACTACACCAAGGATAAGAAGGACGGCGTAGGCCACTACATGTACGAGAACGGCGTCATGACGACGCAGCAGTGGAACATGGGCGCTCTTGTCAACGAGGAGGAAACGGCGCCAGTGGAGGAGGTGGAGGTGGTGATTAAGATGAAGGAGCTGCGCGATGCGGTGCGGGCGGTCGCGCCGAAGGAGCTCGGCGAGGTTCCGCCGCCGTCCGAGGTGCGCACCTTCCAATTTCCCTCCGGCGCGACTTACACCGGCCAATACTTCGGCACCAAGAAGCACGGCCGCGGGTACTGGCTGCACCCGGAGGGCGATAGCTACGAGGGTCAGTTCGACAACAACCACCACAACGGCTGGGGCGTCTACGTGATTGGCCGTAGTGGGAAGAAGTACGTGGGCCACTGGCGCGACGGAAAAATGAACGGCATCGGTGTGTACTTCTTCAACCCACAGGAGACGGAGTACTACGTAGGTCTCTACCGCGACGACGTGAAGAACGGACGCGGCATGTACCACTTCGCCGAGAGCGGCGCGAGCATGGTGCAGATGTGGGAGAACGGCACCCTGCGTCAGGAGTCGGAGGCGGATAAGGAGACGGAGGAGAAGTACGTGGCGGCTATTAAGAAGATCATAGAAACTGTGAAGCCGTTCGCGCCCAACTACGAGCCGGTGGCGTTTGCTTCTTCTTCTTCACCTTGAAATCCCCCAAAAAATAAACGGAGCATCTCTGTAGACTCCAAAAAGCGAAGCTGCCTGAGCGCTGTGAGAGGCCCGGCAGAGAGGTGGACTGACGTCGCGTTAAGCGGAGAGGGAGACCACCGCCGCTGTGGTGGCTGTCAAAGAACCGTCTGCGCGGTTTTTATTGTCGCAGTTATCTTGCCTCTTTTTTGCTTCCATTGAAGACGTTTGCCTCTACGGGATAAGAAACAGAACAGCGAATTAGCAGTAAAGACTACCAAGCTAGTCGTTTGCTGTGTTTCGTTCTTTCCTCGTAGTGCCGCTTCCTGAGGTTTGGACGTTGCCGTTCCCACGTACGTCTGGTGCTTTACTTTTTGTTCTCCGGCTTTCTATTTTATTGGCCCGCTTTTTTTTTTTTTTGCATACTACGTTTGCTCTTGCGTGTACTTCAGGAAGCAGTATTGTATCGTGTTATTGATGTCTTTCTTTTTCTCTCCTCGTATTGTCTTCGTTTACACGCAGCAATCGATGAGTGCGGTGATCGTGAAGGGGTTCCCCCCCCTTACCTCAGGGGTTTTTACAGTATAATTCTTCTTTTCAGCCGGTTTTGTTTTGTTGTACTCGTTGGCGTGGTTCTGCGTGTGTCTGTTTCGCTTCCTCTTTCTACTTGTCTTGCCAAGTGACCTTGAACCTTTTTTCATTTTAAAAATATTCTGCAGGTCTTCGTCACTGCAAGCGCAACAGAAGCTATCCTCTCGAGGGAAACAACATGGTGCTTTCCTGTTGTTTGTCGAGATGATCGAAAAGAACAGAATAATGCTTTTTTTTTAAATCTAGCACGATGCGCCTTTTCGAAAGAGCATGGATATGGAAATCGGTGAGTTAAGAGCCTGCCCTCCTTCTCCCTTTTCTCCAAGCATCGCCCTTTTTCATCGGCGGAGTCATGGCAGGACGGGGGAGAACAATCGGCCTGGCAAAGGTCTCTCACAGTTCAGCAGTGAATCTTCTGTACCTCAACTGTAGCCGTTTTTGCTTGGGTTTTGCTAGCGACTTTCGCTAGATGAAACACATCAGAGCCGACGGAATGGCGGTGGCATCGACAAAGCCAATCGTCAGAGTGAAAGGAGCAGTTCATGATGTTTTCTTTTCCCTTCCCGTCCGCGCAACGGACCCCATCGTCCCCCCATTTGCATCTCATTTCATTGTATCTCTTTACCTCGTTTCTTGCCTCTTTTTTTTCCCGTACACTACGGCGACTTAACAGGGCACAAAAACAGCGCGTAGAACACACCGCCCAGCTTCGAGCCGTGATGGAGCGTGTGTTCTGTGTCGGCTTTTCTCCTTTTCTACAGAAACGCCTGTTAGGACATCTTAGATAGTCGATCCTCATAGACTGGTATTTTTACGCATGTACATAGAAGTAGCGTATTATTTCGCTCTCTCTTTTTTTGTTTGTAGGGGTTGCCGAGTCTCTTCAGCATTGTTTTCTTTTTGGTTTAGCGTGGCGTGTTGAATTGAAAGCGTTCAAGCATCCCCTGCAAGAAGAAGTGGAGTTTTGAAGAAGCTTCTCTTCGTGGTGGCTGTGCGGCGCCTGGGCAACGATGACGACTCCGATCCTTCTCGGCAAGGCGGAGTTGCTCGCGTGGGCGGCAGACGTGACCGGCATCACCCCCTGCGAGAAGTATGGCGACCTGAAAGACGGACTCGTTTATCTCGCCCTCGCACGTGAGCTTTTTCCACAGGACATCGACAGCGCTATTGTGCGCCTGCAACGCCGTGGGGCGCGCGACCCCGCGAAAAACTGGTCGCTGCTCACCAGCTGCCTGCGACGCCATCGCATCCCTCTTCACTTGTGCAACCGGCAAGCCGTCGAGCGCGGCCACACGCGTCATTGCTTTAACCTCCTGGTTCTTTTCTATTTCCTACAGCGGCTTTCACACGGGGATCAGTTTTCGGTTGACTTCGCACAGCCGGTGGATCCACAGCTGGCGGCCTTCCTGCAATCACCAGACAGCGTCGTTGCCGTTACCAGCACTGCCACGGCTTCGGAGGCAATCGCCAACAGCAGCGAGAGAGAGCAGACAGAAGAAGTAGAAAGACAAGCCGGGGGGCGGATGTCCAGCAGTGGCCGTGTCGTGACGCGACTGTCGACATCCCCGTCAGCGTCCAGACTCCCCCCTTTCACTCAGCAGCCACCACACTCTTCCTTTATCGCAGGCGTTGCCTCCTCCCAAGCGGCGATGGCGCACGCTACGCACACTGCAAAGCCTGACTCCTCTGAGCACCGTCCTGCGGAAGCCGCCTCGTCTTTCTCGCAGGGTTCCCCTGGAGTACACCCACACGCGACCTTCACGGCAGGACTGATCTATTCGCATGCCAAGGAACGAAACGGAGAGACGACGTCAGACAGCGGCGGTCATCAACGGGGAGTACCGTCGTATCGCGACGCTTCACGTTTTCGCTCCAATGTGGCGCTGGAATCACATCCGACCGGAGACCTCGCCGTTGAGGCCGCACCCCCCACACTGCTGCAGTCCTCTTCCTCGTCGTCGTCGCTGCGGACGGAAAATCGACTGCTGCGGGAGGAACTGCTGTACGTGAAGGCGGTGGGGCAGCTCCTCCTCACGCAGCAGCGTGGATCGGAGGCGGCTGCGGAGATGCGAGCCGCCGCCACGCTGCAGAGCGAGCTAGCGAAGGCCGAACTGAAGCACCTCTACGACCTACGACAGCTGGAGGTGGCCCTGACGTCCTCTTCGCCCGCCTCTCTACTTTCAACGTACAACGGACGTGATGAGGATTCGCGGTTGGCTGCTGCCGAGCATCGTGCCGCGGTCGCCGAGCAAACAGCGGCGCAGCTATACGAAGAGATGCAGGAAAACCACCAAACCTACGACACGACGCTGCGGCAGCTACAGCAGGTTTTCCACTCCATCGAGGCCATCACCGAAGCTGCACGGCCGGCGGCATCGACCTCGTCCTCGGTGTCAACC
The DNA here is from genome assembly GCF_001293395.1 of Leptomonas pyrrhocoris. Lineage (NCBI taxonomy): Eukaryota > Euglenozoa > Kinetoplastea > Trypanosomatida > Trypanosomatidae > Leptomonas > Leptomonas pyrrhocoris. The sequence continues at coordinate 351,365 of NW_015438362.1, forward strand.
GGCGCTGCGGCGTACGAGGAGGCCGTGGCAGATGTCATGATGGCACAGCTGAGATGCGTGCCCGCCGTGCCGCGGGAAGCCTTTCGAGCGCAGCTGCGGGCGTTGCTGTTGACGTTGAACACGTTGCGTGTACGCAGCGAACGCCTACGCATGGAGGAAGGTGCCACAGCGGTTTGCTATGGAAAAGAAGAAGACAACGCGGAAGACACCGACCCGTCGACCTCCGCGCCCAAGACGCGGTACTCCAGTATTCCACCGGACATCTCGTCGCTGTGCGAAGAAGCTCGCTACCTCTCCCAAACCGCCGACCCAGCGGTGCAGCACACTTGTCTTGACCTTGTACAGGCGGTAGAGGGGCTTCACGCCCAACTTGAGAATGAGCAGCACGACGTAGAGGAATGGCAGCGGCGGTGTCGTAGGATGGAAGTGATCGCTGCGTCTGCGGAAGTTGCGCTACAGCGAGCGCGTGCTACACCTGCGGAACGGCGTGAGCAGGACCTCGTGGACGGCTCCGCCACCAAGTTCAACACGCAAGGGGACGCGACCCATTCTATTCTACCGTATCGCCAGGAGCAGGCTGCAGCAGCGCTACAGGAGGCGCAACGCCTATACGATCGTGTAGCGGAGGTGCTTACACGCGCCTTCTCGACCCCCGGCACAGAAGACATGAAATGGGCGAGTCAGCAGCTGATATCGCTGTTCGACGCATTTGTGCAGCGGACGCAGCAACGTGTTGCGATGGAGACGGCCCTGGCGGAGCAGTGTGAGTCAATTGCATTGCTGCGAAAAGAGGTGCGCCAACAACGCGAGGCGCTGGACAGCGCAAAGGCGGACTTGACAAAGTCGCAGCTTCAACGAGGTGAGCTGGAACAGCGTTGTGCTAGACTGGAGAAGCAATTGCGCTTACAGAAAGTACAGCCCTGTGATGAAGAGCACGATGCAGAGGTGCAGCAGGGCAGTAGGCAGCGCGCATGGTTAGATCGAAACTCGCCGTCCGTGATGTCGGCTCCCTTACCAAAAGCATCTTTCTCAATCCCAGCTACGCATGTACGCGCGAACCTCTCTTCTGCTGTCCGCATCCGCAACACAGCTCCTACACCTGTGCCGGAGAGCAACGTCAGCGCGCTCTGTCCGACATCGTCTCCGCGCGTTCTCTCGCCGTACGAGCCCGGTGCCCTACGCTCTCCAAGTCCATCTAGCTCTGACGATGAAAACCGACAACTAGGGCAACCAACGCGTGTAGAGGATCGCAGCGACGGCAACTACCGTGATTCGTTACAGGCGCCGTCGCTTCTGTCTTCCCAGCCGCAAGTGACGAAGACCACAGCTCTGAGAGTCGCAAGCGGAAGGCAGATTTCTTTTACGGACGACGTGATGCCGTTGCCCAAAGCAGCAGCAACCCCCTTTACCGCTATGGCTGCAGAGAAGAAGTCCATTTCGGCCGCCGCTGCTGCTGCTTCTCCGTCGCCTCTGCTTTCCGCTGCAGAGTTGGAGCGGCGCAAGCAAGAAATTCTGCGGAGATACAACGTGGAGTGAAGGAACTGCTGGCTTTTAAAAATATATTTGCGAGAGTGATGAGGGGATCACACTTGCTGGCACGCTCTTTGCCGCTTCAAAAACAAAACAGGAAAGTAAATAATGAAGGCACTGCGAGTGGAGCGACGGAGTTTCTGCTAGGCGATCCACATGCTATATACTCTTAAACAGCAGGTATGACCACGGCCATCCTATACAAATTGCACTGAAGAGCCCATCGAAGGATACTCAACAGCCGAACTTTACCACGCCGCACTTCTGTGTGGAAGCATCGGAGTCTATGTGTGTATTTTTCCCTCAGCTGTTGTTGTAATTCAGCTGTGGGGTGCGATGATCTCTTTTCACCGTTTCCCTCCCTTCCTTTCGCGACTGTTTATGCCTTTTCCATTTTCCCTTGTGCGTTTATCTGCCAAGAGAGAGTTAAGGCGTACCGATCCTCCTCCCCCGTTTTCTGCATTCGTAGCGGAACAATCCATCCAACATCTCAAAGCATACGGCCAGTTATTTTATTTTCCCTCTACGCGCACATCCTCTCACCATCGCATTCCCGAAGCGAAAATGGAGGCACTCAAGAAGACCGCCCTTCACGGCTTTCACATCTCACAAAAGGCGAAGACGGTGGACTTTGCTGGCTTTCACATGCCCATGGCGTACGCCAAGCTGGGCACGATCAAGGAGCACCATTACAGCCGCAAGGTGGTCAGCATGATGGACGTCTCGCACGTCGGCCAATTTGAAATCCGCGGCGCCGATCGTGAACGCTTTATGGAGCACATCACACCGGTGGACTTCCAGAAGGCACGGCATGGCCAGGCTTCCCTCTCGATGATGATGAACGAGAGGGCTGGCATCAAGGACGACTGCATGCTGACCAAGATGGACGACCACCTCGTCATGGTGCTCAACGGTGGCTGCAAGGACAAGGACGTGGCACACATCGAGGACGTTCTGCAGAACTCGCCGCAGACGCGCGGCGCGGATGTGCAGTTTATTCCCCTGGAGCGCTCGTTGATTGCGGTCCAGGGCCCAAAGGCAGCGACCATCCTCTCCGAGTTTGTGGACGGCATTCCTGACATGGACTTCATGTCCTGTCGCCAGAAGGTGAACGTCAAAGGGATGGAGGTGCAGTTGTCGCGCTGCGGGTACACCGGCGAGGACGGCTTCGAGATAGCCGTGTCCAACGAGGATGTCGTGCCGCTGGTGGAGCTGCTGCAGTCGCGCCACGTCGAACTGATCGGTCTCGGCGCCCGCGATACGTTGCGAATGGAGACCGGCCTCAATCTCTACGGCAATGAGCTGTCCGAGGAGACGAATCCTGTGGCCTTACGCCTGATGTGGTGGATCTCGAAGCGGCGCATGGAGGAGGGCGGCTTCATCGGTCACGCGGCGCTGAAGCACCTGAGGGCCAACGCCACCAAAGGCGCCGTGCCGCAGCTGCGCGTCGGCCTCGTCTCTACCGGCCCTGTCCCGCGCCGCGACACCGTGATTGAGGTGGATGGGAAGGAGGTAGGCTATGTCACGAGCGGCGTGCCGTCGCCCACATTGAAGAAGAACGTTGCGCTCGGCTTCATTGACCGTGCGTTTGCGGACGTCGGCACCAAAGTGGATTTTGTCGTGCGGGGCCGCCGGGTGCCGGCCGAGGTCGCGAAGCCGCCTTTCCTCCTCCCGAAGTACTACCGCAAGCCGCAGTAGCCAACGTCACTCACAACACACACACACAAACACAGACCCAATAATAATGTTAATAGCAAAAACAACAGAAAAGGCGTTCTGTCACCGTGCATCAGCAGACTAAAGGGAGGTGTGTAGCGGAGTCCAATCCGTTTTCCGTCTCTCGGTAGAGTTTGCTGCGATGCACCATTATCCCTTTTTTGTTGTTGTTGGTGCTTTCGTTTTCCTCGCGTTTCTGAAGTTAAGTGGTTCCAACTGACGCACACAGAGCCAAACACACACACACACACACCCGCCGAAAAGCAGGTAAAACTACCCGAAAGAAGTAACAATACATCATCCCACACAACCGCCACAATAACAGCAGTGCGTGGATGCTTCTTTCTATTAAGGAAAGTATAAGTGTTTCTGCGTCTTTCCCCCCTGGTAAATCCTTCAATGCGATAGGTTTTTTTTCTTTTTCGCTTTCCCCCCTTCTCCTAGACGAGGTTCTGTGAGTGCGCAACGCTGCTTTTGTTGTGTACACAAAAATATATAAGGCGGCTATTGTTGCCCGTTCACGCTCCTCCGTATCGTTTTCGATTCAGTTTGGTTTTTGTTTCATTTCATTAGTATTACTATTTTACTCTCCTTCTCAACGACTTCGTTTGGTAATCTTACGGAGTCATTCACCTGCCCTTCTGTCTCTTCTTCTTTTTAAGTTTTACACTCTGGCAGTTTCATTGATTCTTTTCCTTTTCCTCCTTTTTCCTATCACGACAAGTGCACGACGACTGTGATGCGAGATACACCTACAACCATACCGAACCGTTTGGTGACTGCGTTTGAGGGGACTGCTTTCTTGTTGCCCCCCTTTTTTTGGGGTGTGCTCCAATGAAGCACTTCTTCTACATCTTGGCGCAATTTGCGCAATGCACGAACTAGTCGTTTTCCTCCCCCCGCCGATAGTCCTCAAGGAGCGCATTTGCGCAGAGAGGATTATTACTGCCTCAGTCTTTCATCTACGCGGCGGGAAACGTTTTTTTTCTTTTTGCTCCGTTGAATTCTCTGTAGTTGTCTGTTTTATCGTCATTATTCTACTTGTCCGCCAAATGCTTTCTCTTCTTCTTTCTTCCCTCACCTGATTTGCATTCACCACAACGCAATGACGCGCTCCATTTTTTTGTTGTTGTTGTACGCATACGCAGCCGAATTCGATTGAGGAGACAGCTGGCACGTTCATCGAAACACGTCAACAGCTCTCGCTTCTCCAACAACGAAGACGATAATCATCATCGCCGTTCAACAAAAACTCCTGTACATATATATATATATAAGTACGGTCAAATGAGTTCCATGAAGAAGACCGCCCTCCACGGTTTCCATCTCGCTCAGAAGGCGAAGATGGAAGGCTTTGCCGGCTACCACATGCCCATCTCCTACCCTAAGATGGGCGTGCTCAAGGAACACCTTTACACCCGTGAGGTGGCAGGCATCTTTGACGTGTCGCACATGGGCCAGTACGAGATCCGCGGCGCCGATCGTGAGCGCTTCATCGAGTACGTGACGCCGGTGGATCTTCAAAAAAGCCACCCCGGTCACGCCGCTCTGACAATGCTGACGAACGAGAAGGGCGGCATCAAGGACGACTGCATCGTGACGAAGATGTACGACCATCTGTACCTTGTGCTAAACGCCGGGTGCAAGGACAAGGACGTGGCGCACATACACGAGGCGTTGAAGAATGCACCACAGCTGCGCGGCGCGGATGTGCAGTTTATTCCCCTGGAGCGCTCGTTGATTGCGGTCCAGGGCCCAAAGGCAGCGATCATCCTCTCCGAGTTTGTGGACGGCATTCCTGACATGGACTTCATGTCCTGTCGCCAGAAGGTGAACGTCAAAGGGATGGAGGTGCAGTTGTCGCGCTGCGGGTACACCGGCGAGGACGGCTTCGAGATAGCCGTGTCGGACAAGGACGTCGTGCCGCTGGTGGAGCTGTTCTTGGCGAAGAACGCGGAGATGGTCGGCCTCGGCGCCCGCGATAGTCTCCGCCTGGAGGCCGGCCTCAACCTCTACGGCCACGAGTTGTCCGAGGAGACGAATCCCGTAGCGGCACGCTTCATGTGGTCCATCTCGAAGCGGCGCATGGAGGAGGGCGGCTTCATCGGCTACGACGCCATCAAACACTTCAAGGAGAACGCCACCAAAGGCGCCGTGCCGCAGCTGCGCGTTGGCCTTGTCTCCACCGGTCCCGTCGCCCGCGAGCACACCGTGATTGAGGTGGATGGGAAGGAGGTAGGCTATGTCACGAGCGGATGCCCGTCGCCGTGCTTGAAGAAGAACGTCGCGCTCGGCTACGTGAACCGCGATCTTGCCAAGAAGGGAACAAAGGTGAACTTGGTGGTGCGTGACCGCCGCGTGCCGGCCGAGGTCGCGACGCCGCCGTTTGTGCCCACCAACTACTACCGCAAATCCCAGTAGGCAGGCTGAGAGAGAGAGAGAACAGAGGGACGCATTTTTGGTGATTGAGCAGCGGTTCTTGCTGAGGGTGCGTGGCCCTGGTTCTCTGCGCGAATAGGATGGAGTAGTCCGTGTTTACGTTGCAGGCGGGGCGGGACGACGGAGGGACGCTTTGTCCTCCTCGCCTTGCAAGCGCAGAATCATAGGTAGTGCTTGCGTCAACGCAGCAGCAGCAGCAACACACACACAAAGCGGAAGGAAAGGATCAGCGGACCGCTGAGCGTAGGGCGGAGTGGCGGCGACACGGTGCAACGAAGAAGGAAATAGCGAGGGAGAAGCCACGAGAAGCAGCCGTTGAAGAAAAATACAAAGACAACGGAAGTTCCGGTGTCGGTGAGACCCAGCTGTTTATACCAAAACGAAGCAGAGAAAAAGAAGAAGAAAGGACGATGCCAGGCGCTTTCTATGGAACACCTCTCCTGTCTTGTTAATCATGATTCTCTCGAGCTTTATTTCCCCCTTTTTTAATTGCTTGAGCTTGCACGTGCTCGACCGCTTCCAGCGTTGGTTCATTTCGCCTCAAAAAACAACAACAACTCTCATTTATATTTCCGTCTTTTATCGATTGAAATTAGTTATCCTGCGAGCGAGCATCACTAGAAAACAAACAAGAAAAGAAGGAGGAGGGATTACAATAATCACAACAGTTTCCTTTTTTTTTCGTCTCTCGCGGACAGTCTCATTGCGTGAGCAAACGGCAACGGATGCCGGAAAGACCCTTACCAACTTACGCACCTGCCATTTTCCTGTCTGTGGAGCGGTGCACCACCCTTAACTTTTACGATGCTGGTAACTCTTTTTTTTTTCAGCTGCGAAAGAGGGAGAGGGGATCGGGGGCGGGGGAAAGCAAATTCTGTTTGCACGGTGAATTTTATTTATTGGCTTTATATTGCTGTCACTACTTTCAAGTGCCTTCTGTCGCCCTTTTTTTTGCTCACTCCTTTAGCTTTTCGAGCTCTGACATACGATAAACTGCAGCAAACAGTTCATTCACGCAGTTCAAAAGGAAATAGGAATAGATACGCACACACACACACACACTCAGGAGATTTCGTTGATTGCAGCGAACGACTGAACAGCAAGGCTGCTTGTACACCCAAAACACTCGTTGCGTGTTGGTTTTTAAAAGCACATCTCTCTCCTTTTTCCGCCTGGCTCCAGACTCTAATAACTGTGGCTTTTCTTTTGTTGCTTTTGGTGGTGGAGTATGTCCTCTTCCGACATGCGCGCGGCTAAGGCACAGCCCTTAGCTCCAACCGCCTCGGACCTGCATCAGCTGCGATTTGAGAACTCGATGCTGCAAAACGAAAAGCAATTCCTCACACAGGCCGTTGCCGCCGAACCGTCGACGTCAGCGCGCGCTAACACAGCTCGCCACAGCGCGGACTCGATCGAAGTGCGACTTCTACGAGCGTACTTGAGAGCTTGCGAGGTGAACAACAGCGAGGCGCGCGCGATTGTGGAGGCACAGATGCGGGCACTCGTGGGAAAGACACAACGCAAGGTGGACGCGTTGCGCGAGTTGCTCCAGACCGTGCAGAAAGATGTGGAGGAGGTGCTGGAGGCGAGCGGTGGTTGGGAGTTCACGCAGGACGTTCAAAAAGTTACGTATCGACAGTAGGGAATGTCGCCGATCGAGGTGCGGAGTTTCCGCGTTACGCTTTGGCATTCGTATTTATTATGCTGCTGTGTTGCGTGATGCTGTTGTTTCGAAACGTGTTTCTTGCCTTTGCTGGCATTCCCTTGTTCCTGTATTATGTTGTGTGGAAGCACTCGTTACCCGATGGCGTTTGCTTCCCCCCTCATTGCTCTGTGTTTTCTTCACCTTTTTAGTCTCGCACTACATCCGCTAAAAACGACAAAAACAGATAAAAAATAAAACAATGGAAAACGGAAGAGTTTCTATTCTTCGAAGAACAACAACAACAACAGAAAAGCAAGCAATAGGACTTTTATTTTGCCTTTCGAAGTGTTTGTTGCCGCAATGTACTCACGCTGCTTGCACGCTTCGTACTACGTTCAATAATTTCAAACACCATGCTACTTTCACGCACTTACTTGTCTTCGTTCGCCACACTCACTCGACTCTTTCCGCTTTTCGTCTTCTTTCAATAGATTACGTTACTTCTCTATTCTCCTGTCTCTTCCGAGTCTTTCTTTGGAAAGCGAAGTGGCGCACTTCCTGCCAACGAGGTTTCAGCAGTGCACGTATAGTACCTGCCGAAGCAACCAGCATTGGCGTTCACATCAACATAAATTCGTTTGTATGCCCTTTTTAATCTACGTTAGTACTCATTGCTGCTTTTTTCACTTCGCTCTCTCGGATCAGCCTTCTCGAACGGAAGGTGCCTGATCGCCTCTCGTAGAAAACAAAACACCTCAGTAGCTTCTTGTGTCTCTGTGCACGCACGGCAAAATGGGTGCGTGCTTCTGCTGCTGCGGTGATTCTGAGAACCTCGACTACCGTGTACCACCGTCGCGCTTCAGCGGACTCAATGGTGCTAATAATCGCTCCTACGACACCGGCGCTTGTAGGCAAGACAAGCAGCAGTTTAGCAACACCTTAATATGCGAGTTGTGCGGCACGAAGATAGATACCGCTCTCTTTGACGGTCACAGGGAGGTGTGCAAGGCGAATCACTTACGCACCCTTCTCGCCAAAAATGCTGCGCTGTTGTCGGACGCCAACATGCGGCCGTCGTCGTCGAACTCTCGCTTGAATGAGGACCTCCTCGGGGTAGGCGAGAAGGAGCTCTGCGTTGTCTGCATGGATCGCCCCCGCTGTTACGCCTTCCTCCCCTGCGGGCACATTAGCTGCTGCGAGGACTGCACCAAGCTGCTCGATCAATGCCCGCTGTGCCGGCAGCCGCGTGAGGGTTTGTGCTACGTGTCGGCGAATGTGGCCGCGCAGTACGAGTGCAAGCACTGCCATGAGCTGATCGCCCCAACGCTGTTCGACGGCCACCGCGAGGTGTGTGGGCTGCGACAACGCCAAAAACAGCGGGAGGCGGAGGAAGCCGCTGCTCGTGCGCAAGCTGCTGTGCAAAACAAAGAGGGTGGGTTGGCCAACGAGGGCGTCGTGTCGGTGCACGTAGAGAAAAGTGCGACAAGAAACAACGTCAGGGACGACCTCCTCTTGAAGAAGTCAAACTCCCCCGTCCAAGCTACGCCACCGCCTCAGCAGAAGGACGCTGATTCCGTTTTCGTCCCTGCCCGGTCTCACTCGCACGTCTGTCTTGAATGTGGCAAGCGGTACAACCAACTTGTTGTGTGTGTGCCATGTGGTCATCGCGTGCTGTGCCACTCCTGTGCGAAGAAGCGGACGACGTGCCCGGTTTGCGTGAGCGAAATTCGCGACACCGTCGTGGCGTTTGACTGAGGGTGCTCTTGAAGACAACAACTACAAAGATGAAGAGCAAAAATCGCTGACGCCGATCCCTCTTCAAAGTATTTGCGTTCTTCTTTGCTCTTTTTTTTTGGGGGGAGGGCTTTTGCTTTCTTTTGCACTTGTGTCGTTTCTGTTGATTCGCTTTATCCCATTCACAAGAGTGGGCTAGAAACACTGGACGACTCTTTGCTTCAACTCCTTGAAGAGAGTTTCATTGAAGCAGCTCAAATATGTTTTTTCTTTCTTGAATACCTTTCTTTTCTTTAAAATCAGTTTCCAAACTACCCTCTCTCCATCACAAATTCTGCTCAGATTACGTTTCTGTTGTGTTGTTTTACTTGAAGAAAACTTGCGTTTTTTGGGGGCAACGGTTTTGCTCCTTCGAGAACCTTTTCAGATGTACTTTTATGTGTTATTACCTCTGGAGTTACAGAAGCACCGGGGACCCGGGTTATATATATATTCGCTCGTCCCAGAGCTTTCTCTTGTGCTTGCGGACGGAAAACGCATCGACGTTACGTGCTCCGGATGCGTAACCGCGCCTCAATTTGTTTTCCATCCGCTCTCTGCGGTCTACAAAAAAGAACGAAATGATGCTGGTGTTTTCTGCTTTATGGTGGTGATTCGTGTGACCGTGGCTCAGCTCTCTTGCCCTCCGTTTTTTTTTCTTGGTGTTATTGCTGTTTCTTTTCTCGTACCTTTTCATGGGCCTGTGCGCTTTCAACATGCGTTGTTTCTGTCTTCCGCTCGTATGTGGTAAGATCCACACCCACTCACACAGACTGATATTGTATTCTTCTCTTTGGAATCCGTTCACTTCACGCTGCCTCCCGACGCCCCCTATGTGCGCGTAAGCCAACGCCACCGATGCAAACGCCTGGGAGACCGTTGTCGTCATTTCCCTCTTTTACATCCCGGTCGTTTCAAAACAATCGCCTGTACAGCCTCTGCAGAGCACTTGCGGTTGAGTCAATGTGCACCGCGCAACTTGATCCTCCCGGATCACGCCTCCTTCTGAGCTACAGCGCTGCATCCTCCTGTTCTTCTCCCCTCTTTCCCCTCCCCTACCACCTGCTGGACAACTTCTTTTAATGGATTCAGTTCGCCTTTTTTTTTCTTAATATCGAGCTCTTAATATCAAGCAATTCTTACGGGACTTTGCAGCCCATTCGCAACCACGAAGTTCGTTCGTCAACGCATCATGTCCGCGGCGTCTTTACTTCCGTCAAAGCTGGAGGGCTTCGTACGCCCCGAATTCGAAGACACATGCCGCCGGCGCTTCTTTTATGGCCTCGCCTTCGACCCCTACGGCGGAACGGCTGGTCTGTACGACTTGGGCCCGACGATGTGCGCGATGAAGAGCAACATGCTGCAGTTTTGGCGCCAGCATTTTGTGCTGGAGGAGAGCATGTGTGAAGTTGACACGACCTGCCTGACGCCGGAGGAGGTGTTTAAGGCGTCCGGCCACGTGACCCGCTTCAACGATGTCATGGTGCGTGACACCGTGACGGGCGAGTGCATCCGCGCTGACAAGTTCCTCGAAGAGTGGAGCGAGACGCAGATGGCGAACAGCGACGTCACGGCGGTGCAGAGGGACGAGTTCCTGCACCTGCTGCACGACGCGGCCGGCATGAACCCGACCCAGATCAAGGCTGTGATGGATAAGCACGCCATCAAGTCCCCCAAGGGCAACCCCTTCAGCGACCCTTTTCCCTTTAACCTCATGTTTTCCACCCACATCGGCCCAGAGGGCGACCGTGTCGGCTACATGCGTCCTGAGCTGGCACAGGGCATCATTCTGAACTTCAAGCGTTTGATGGACTCCGGCAATGCGCAGCGCATGCCGTTTGCCGGCGCCTGCATCGGCACCGCCTTCCGAAACGAGATCGCCCCGCGCGCCGCCCTCATTCGCGTGCGCGAGTTCACGCTAGCGGAGATTGAGCACTTCGTGAACCCGAACAACAAGGCGCATGAGAAGTTCGACCGCGTGCGGGACGTCGAGATCTGGGCGTGGCCGCGCGACCGTCAGGCGAACAACGAGGAGCCGATGCGCATGAAGGTTGGCGAGGCGGTGGACAAGAAGATCATCGACAATCAAACGCTGGGCTACTTTATGGCTCGCGTCGCCATGTTCCTCGAGTCGATTGGCGTGCGCTTCTACCGCTTCCGCCAACACCAAACGACGGAGATGGCGCACTATGCCCAGGACTGCTGGGACGCCGAGCTGCTCACCTCCTACGGCTGGATCGAGTGCGTCGGCATTGCGGACCGCTCCGCCTACGACCTGACGCAGCACAGTAACGCGTCGAAGAAGGACCTGTGCGCGCGAGAGGAGTACGACGCCCCCCGCGTGGAGCGCCAGCTGCAGCGCAACTTAACCAAGGGTCTCATTGGCAAGACTTTTGGAAAGAAGGCGGGCGAGGTGATGGAGTTTCTGAACACCGCGCCGGCGGAGGCATGTGAGGCGATTCGCGAGGCCCACGCGAAGGGCGAGGCGGCCGCGGTGACGCTGCCCTCCGGCGAGGCGGTGTCCATCACGGACAAGATGGTCACGTTTGCGGAGAAGGACGTGAAGGTGACGGGGTACAGCTACACGCCGAGCGTTATCGAGCCCTCCTTCGGCGTCGGCCGCATTCTGTACTGCCTGCTGGAGCAGAGCTACTGGGTGCGCCGCGACGAGGCGAGCGGCAAGAACGACAAGCGCGCCGTCTTCAGCTTCACTCCGCTGCTGGCCCCTCAGAAGGTGGCCCTGCTGCCGCTGATGGTGAAGCCGGAGTTGATGACGACCATCGCCGAGCTGCGCGCCGAGCTCGTGCGGCGCGGCATCTCCGTCCGCGTGGACGACAGCGGCGTGACGATCGGCAAGAAGTACGCCCGCGTCGACGAGCTCGGCATCCCGTTTGCCGTGACGTGCGACTTCGAGGACGACGGCGCCGTCACTCTGCGCGAGCGCGACACGGCGTCGCAGGTGCGTGTGCCGAAGGAGGAGGTGACCGACGTCATTGTGGAGCTGTGCAACGCGCACAGCCCGCGCACGTGGGAGTCGGTAGTGGCGAAGTACCCTGCTCAGGGTGCTGCTCCTCCGGAGGAGCGCACGGTGTTTGAGCGCGTCATGGACGACACGTACGGCTTGTAAGAAGAAGAAACGGAAAAATGCCAACGCACATCATCTTTCCCTTTTTTTAGAATGTGTGCTTTCGTTTTTCTGGCTTTTCTCGAGGACTCTTTTCTAATCTACCCGCTTTGCCGCTGCCACGCTCACCGCCGCATACACATACGCACACCACCCCTGAGTTTGATGGTTGATACTTGTGTGGGCTGCATGAACTGCCGTTGTGTGGTTTCGATCTTTCAAAGTAGCAAGCGCAAACTCCAGAGGGCACACTCGCACACACCCTCCACCTTTTTCTTATTGCTTCCAACGCCATGGCTGGAGTGAAACAACGAGGGTTATAGGCAGCCATTGAGGCCGCAACAGGCAAAGGGAAAGGCTCAAAGACACGCTCAAAACGTGGGGCTTCTTCGCAACCTCAGAATGTTGTAACTTACGAAATTTTGTTTTTCTCCGTAGCGTAACTAACTCTGTTCCCTATTTATTCGATTGTCTGTATTCAACACAGCTGTTGATAAGAGTTTTTCGTTGTTGTTGGCATGCAACTTTTTTTTCTGAAATGAGCGTTTTCTTTCTAACTCTCTGATAAGTGTGAGAAAAGACCCCAAATCAAAAAAGAGAAGATAGCACTCGCGTTGTCAGCGATGCCTGGCTTCAGTGCGGCACGAACACGGGCAGTTTTTTTTTGAGCTTTCATCAGAAGTGTTGGCGTCGTCCGGTTCGCAGTGACTCGCTTCTCCTCTTTCGATTTTTAGCTCAGCAGGCTCAAGCAACCTGCTCTCAGCGGACGACGTGCGACCGACGTCATATTAAGCTGCCCCTTGCGTTGCTTGTCTTGGTTGCGGAGTGCAATAGAAGTTGAAGCAAGGACAGAAATGTGGATAGGGGCTTGCAAACGTGTGCCACTCGTCCAAGGAGCTTCTTTCGTCGATACGTACACAAGCTCTGCCTCGCAAACAAACAAATACAAACACTAATCTGACAATGTCCGACCTTTCCTTTTAACCGATTAGTCTTCTTCCCTCCTCCCATTCTTCTTACTCCTCTATCTTCTTCGCGCCTCAAATCTACACCGCATTCGAAGTCGTTTCACTTTTATTTTTTCCCTTTGCTGAACGTTTCCCTTTTTTCCTTTTCATTGTCTTCTGGTTTCTCTACAGCTCTTCGGTGGTGCTGTGCTTCCCACTGCCAAGTACATTTTCTTCTCAGCTTCTACGTTTTATTGTTGTGCCCTTCCTTCTCTATTATTATTATTTTCATTTGCTTGTTTGCGCTGGCCAACGACGTTGCTCTTTGACGTTCAGTGAACGTATTTATATATTTCTTCCTGTTGCTGACACTGCTTGTGCTTTCTGTGCTAAGTCCCGCGACACCTTTCATCTTTTAATTCCTCATTCGCATCTCTCGTTGACTTTCCACAGCTTCTACCCAAAGCATTTCTCGTGTGTTGGCTGCCTTAAAGAACTGAGACTGATCAAAGTGGAAAGTAAAACAGTCGAGAAGAGAATGTTCAACCGTTTATTCGGCAAGGAAAAGCAGGTGCAGCCGAACCGCGGCGGCGGCGGCAGCAAGAGCGCGGCCAAGACGATGGAGGAAATGGACGCCGCCATCGACCTCCTGGAGAAGCGCGAGGCGGCGCTGGAGAAGCGGATGGAGGCGGAGCTCGTCAAGGCGAAGCAGTTCTACGCCAAGAAGAACACGCAGGGTGCGCTGCAGTGCATGAAGCGCAAGAAGATGTACGAGGAGCAGCTACTGAACATCGGTGCACAGAAGCAAAACTTAGAAACGTTGAAGTTCACGGTGCAGAACCAGACGATGAACCATGAGGTGCTGAAGGCACAGGTGGCGGCGAAGGATGAGCTGAAGGTGTCGAACAAGAAGATGAATGCAGACAAGATTGAGGATAACATGGATGAGCTGATGGAGGAGATGGACAAGGCGAACCAGGTGAGCGAAGCGCTGCGCCAGCCGATTGACAACAACTTCGTGGACGAGGATGAGCTGATGAACGAGCTAGAGATGGAACTCGGTGACATGGACCTGGAGGAGGCGCCTGCGGTGGAGACGAAGATGCCGGAGATGCCGAAGGTGCCGAGTGCGAAGCTGCCCGCCAAACCGACCAGGACGAAGGCGCAGGAGGACGAGGACGCTCTTGCCGCCCTCGAGGCGGAGCTCGCGTAATTTGCTTCACCCAACAAGACCTTTACGTGCTACACACGTCACATGTGTTTCTTTTTGTTTGTTTTGCTTTGCTTCTACGCCACAGTGTGGGTTTCTTGTTTTGTTTGTGTTTTGCGTTGTCGCGGCTTCTCCAAAGTGATGAAAAGAGAACACGAGCTCTCAGCCTATTCAGCAGAGGCTGCGACGATGATACTCGAGCGGCGCCGGTTTTGGATAAAGAACTATGTTTTTTTCTTTCTCTGTTTCTCTGTTACCTTTTAAAGGATTGCCAGGGTAGAGTTTAACATCAACAAGTGTAATACACAAGGAATTGCGCTAGCGTTGTTCCCTCGTTAAAAAGAAAAGAAAAACGTGTTTGTGTGACTACGTACGCTTGCTTCTTGCAGCTTGTGCGTTCCTTTGCGGTGGCTCCGTGGAAAGCTACAATGTGCGGCCAAAGGCTCTCTGAGTGAAGGAGTGCAACGGTGGCGTAGCTATCTACAAAGAGGAGAGACGCTAAGGAAGTACGTTCAAATGTTGATGTCCCCGCTGAGTACATATACATATACATGGTGAGTTCTTGTTTTTTTTTCCTTTCTGATTCTTCTCCGCATACATCATCTCCAGTGCACATTGCGATTTCTTTCATCCATTCTACCTTTTTTTGATCTCGCACGTAAAGGAGCGCATTCGTGCGGGTTTTGTTTTTCTTCGCTGTTTGCTTTTAACACACCCATTTCTTTGTCAACTTTCATTCCACGATTCGCAACGTTTGAGTTAGTATTACCGTACTTCACTTTTATTATTATTAAGAAAGCACACGACGCGGCATTAATCAGTCGAGAAGAGAATGTTCAACCGTTTATTCGGCAAGGAAAAGCAGGTGCAGCCGAACCGCGGCGGCGGCGGCAGCAAGAGCGCGGCCAAGACGATGGAGGAAATGGACGCCGCCATCGACCTCCTGGAGAAGCGCGAGGCGGCGCTGGAGAAGCGGATGGAGGCGGAGCTCGTCAAGGCGAAGCAGTTCTACGCCAAGAAGAACACGCAGGGTGCGCTGCAGTGCATGAAGCGCAAGAAGATGTACGAGGAGCAGCTACTGAACATCGGTGCACAGAAGCAAAACTTAGAAACGTTGAAGTTCACGGTGCAGAACCAGACGATGAACCATGAGGTGCTGAAGGCACAGGTGGCGGCGAAGGATGAGCTGAAGGTGTCGAACAAGAAGATGAATGCAGACAAGATTGAGGATAACATGGATGAGCTGATGGAGGAGATGGACAAGGCGAACCAGGTGAGCGAAGCGCTGCGCCAGCCGATTGACAACAACTTCGTGGACGAGGATGAGCTGATGAACGAGCTAGAGATGGAACTCGGTGACATGGACCTGGAGGAGGCGCCTGCGGTGGAGACGAAGATGCCGGAGATGCCGAAGGTGCCGAGTGCGAAGCTGCCCGCCAAACCGACCAGGACGAAGGCGCAGGAGGACGAGGACGCTCTTGCCGCCCTCGAGGCGGAACTCGCGTGATCGACGCTGCTGCTGCAGTGTTCTTTGAATTCGTTCTTGTAAATAAGAGTAATGAAATCTGTACTTCTCTTTACCTGTTACTTCTGTGCAGAGCTCGCATGTTTACACAAGGCCGTAACCGCCTCCTTTTGTTTTTTGCTGCTGCTGCCATGGCGTCGTACTTTGGCTTTCGTCTTGTGCGTTTGTCTGCTTTTGTTCGTTTGCACGACGTTTTTTTTCCTTTTCTTTTCTCTTTCTATTTCTGTGCATCGCCTATTGGCCACTGTGTATATCCATATACTTTCGTGGAACCGTCAACTTCTCAAGTCGAAATTTTCTTTTGGCATATATATGTAATCGTGGTATTCATCAACGGTCCAAAGCTCTGCGGACGGTAGCAGAAGTTGTTGTGTGGAAAGCAGAGGACACTTTCCTGGCAAGTGCAGCGGTGCGTTTGGAGAGTGTTCAACGGGAGGTCTTAGAGGTGAAAGATAAACGCTCATATGTTGAAGATTCCTGCATCTTTATACATATAATATAGGTGCATTTTTGTGTTTGGCTACACTGCAGCTCTCTGCTCATCATTCGCATCACGGTGTATCTGTGCTCTGCCATCATACTGAGCCTCTGTTCAGTTTTTATTTGTCTTCCTGTGGAAATGAGAGGCTCAGTTTCTCATCTACTATCGCTTTGAAGTCGCGTAGAAAGAAGGAAAAGAACGAGCACCTGTGAAGAGAAGGCTCACCGACTGCTGCGCATGCGTACAAAAGTTAGGAGCATCTTTTTCCTTGGCACAAAGATGCCATCTTGCTGATCTCGTTCCTTCTCCTCCTTTTTTTTGTTTCTTGGGTGCTACTATCCTTCTGTGGGGCAAACGTTGTTTTTTTCCCTCTTTCCGAAGACCTCCCGCTTCCAGCCCTGCTGCACCGGATAGTGCCCACACATTTCGTTCTGATCGCCACTCCCTTCTCTCCTGTTTTCCTTTGCTCTTCTTTTTTTGAATTTGAAACTGCACAGGCCACCTTAGACAACTCCGTTTTTTGCGCACATACACAGCCACACACACCACAGCAGTCTGGCGCACTTTAACATTAGCCTATCTTTCTAGATTACCGCATTTGACGCTCTCGCCCTCCAGTGCAGAAGTACAGTGGGAAGGCTTTTGTTTTCTCGACAGCTTCTGGTGGGCATCTTCAAAGTTGCAGTGCTGCGCTTTCTGCGACCTTTTTGTTACAAGAAAGAGGAATTAGGAAACCTATTTCCCATGAAGCGCTCCGTCAACTGTTACGTGGCGCGTTCACAGAGGGTGTTGCCAATCTGTGTCTGCCTCGGTCTTCTTCTCCTCATCGTCGCCTCAGCGGGCTGTGCATCCGCGGCCGCTTTCACCGATGGCACAAGTGGGGGTGCGACCGGAAGAGCCTTCGTGACGCACTGCGAACACGCCCCCGAGAGCACGGCGCCCGCCTCGTCGACGGAGTTGGGTGGATGTCAACGCAAGCTGGTGGTCGATCTCACGCTGGACGACAGCACAGTGGCCGGGTCCATCCTTGAGGCGGACGTGGTCGTCTCCGCTGCTCTGAACCAAGCTGTCTTCTCCGAAGGGGAGATGGCGAGCGCAGGTGGCACGGCGACAACGGCCACCACCCTTCAGGTGACCATGCCTCCCTTTTACATTCGCTTTCGACGCGGCGGTGTGCAGATGCGGTACGGACTGACGTACCTGCGCGATTTCCCTGCTGCGCTGCGGGACTACGTCCAAGCACTGCGCGCCGCGATGAAGTGCGACGACGGCGTCACTCGCTGCCCCTCCTACACCCCCCTCTCTCGCAGCGGCGAAACCGTCGCAGAAGCCGCACCGGTGGTGGTGGCGAACCCACTCGGGGTGTGCTGCCTGTGCACCAGCGTGGAGTGTGCGCTGTCGAATGACATGTGCAATGCGTCCATGCGCTCCTACTCTTGCTTCCGCACGGCGGCAGCGCTGAGCATTTGTGTGAGGGAGGACGGCGCGCGCTATGGGGGGTGGTCCATCAGCGCGGGATCGCCGTACTACGCACTGAACACGTCGGTGAGTGGCGCTGGAGTGCCCTCCACTTCCTTCCTACTGACGACGGACAAGGTGGACGTCCAAGCCGGTCCCTCACGCATGCAGCTCTTGCAGGTGTCCGATGTGGACACGGCGGTGGCTGGTTTGCGACTCAACGTGTCGCAGCGGGTCCTGTTCACCCCCCTCTCGGGCGATCGCGTCGCTGCCGGCGTCTCGGAGTGGATGCTTGTGCCCACCGGTCTCGTCACCGCAGCGGGAAACGAATGCAACAAGGTGGGCATCACGCCGGAGTACTTCTACTCCTTGTCCAGTCTGTCCCAGTGCAACGCCCCGAACGGCGCCTGCCTGGCGAACCAACTTGAGGATCTGCGTGCCGCCGACGTGGCAAGCATCGCGCAGGGCGGTGGCGGAAACTACCTAGCCGACTACCTCGGCTCCTTCTCGCAACAAACTATCGGCGCGCGGCGCTACCTGCTGGACGAGGTCGAGCGCAGCGGTGGCGCAACGCTGCGGTGGTCGACCAACGCGGATGCCATCACCTTCATTCCAGTGCCGGTGCACGGCAGCCTTGTCTCCGCCTTTTATGCGGCGGGCGCAGCCCAGATATCCGTCGCGGTGGCGAACAGCGGTGCGTACGCTGGTGTCTACTACGTGGTCGTGGACAACTGTACCACTTCCTCGGCGCATGTCATGCATTGCGACAGCGGTGACGGCGTTGGCCATGCATGCGCCGCACACGTTCTGGTCCGTGGCAACAGCACAACGAGCTCTCTTTTCCAAATGTCGAGCGCTGCTGATGCGGTGGGTGAGACGGCGAGCTGCACCATTGCGCTGCGTGACGCCGTCAACGCGACGCTCGACTCCGCCTACGTCAGCTGGACAGTGGAGACGACGACCACCACCACAGCTCCGCCGCTGACGAAAGCACAGCAATGCCAGCGCTGTGCCTTTCATAACATACACTGCCTCTTCCACGGCGTGTGTGAGTGGCAGATGCTGGTGTGGACAGTGGTGGCGCTCGTGGTGACGTGGTGTCCGTACGCAATTCTGGCGTACTGGCGTGTCGCGTGGCAACTGCGCACAAAGTGCGGCATTTAGCGCTCGTCATCGAAAAACTGAAAATGCCCCCCCGCCCTTTTTTTGTTTTCTGTTGTTCTTTTCGTGTTTTACCGGCACGCGTGCCAGTCATCACGCACTCCGTAACGTCTTGTGTTCGGAGTGTCGATGGATTGGGGTTTTTGTCTTTCTTTCCGGAATACACAGCGCATTTCCCCAGTCTCAAACTTTTCTTTTTGTACTCCTTCGCTTCCGTTGCGAAGGATCGTTTAGCATCTGCCTTTTCATTCTTTGGTTTTCCTTTCAGTTCCCCCTCCCCACTTCTTTTTTGTAGTCCTCGCGAACCCGAAATTGCCGCAGAACAACATCCAAAAGACCGCACCTGAAGAGTGGACTCTTTATGCCGATGCGCAGCTTTGTATCGCTTAACGACAGTCGCTCGCCGATTCTCACGAGTCCTCTGGCGGTAAACAAACCTGCCCTCTTCGTTTGCTGGCGTCCCTGACGTTTTCGATTTTCTTCAAATCAGTCACCACTTCACCGTTTCCGTTGACAACGTGAACGCTGACTCACACGTAGCAAATATTTTCGTTTTTCTTTTATTTTCCTCTGAGCATCTTTCCCCTTCCTCCTTCAATTCAGAGTCACATCTTGCCGTCTTACTTCTCACTTTCTCTCCCTCTCTCTTTTTGTGGTTGCTATTGATGACAGCGTGCACCTACGGAGTAATTTCTTAGTTATGTGAAGCTTCGTGTTCGCACGGTACTTCTATCGATACACAATTCATTTCAAGATCACTTGCATATATACGTATACTCCGACATACGATAGACGATAGACACTCTCTCTGAAGGCCTCTTCGGTTTGGAAGAGAAGAAAAAACAACTCAAAAATAGACACACACGCACATAATGGCCAACCCTTCACTTCTTGAGCGCTACTTTGCGCAGTGTCAGGCGCACCGCATGGCACCGCTCCCCGATTTTGTGGCGAGCTTGCGTGACGGCGTCATGAAGGTGAACCTCGCCGACGTCTCTCTCGCTGACATCCGTCTCTTCGCCTCAGCTGTGACGGACACCATGCCGTCCACCGCTGCTGTTGCCAGCCCGGTCCTGCCCCGCGAGCGACGCCGCGGTGGTAATGCGGGGTCAACGCAAGACCACGCTTCCTCCGCCTCGTCGGCAGCCGGCCAGGCGGCAATCTTTTTCACAACGCTTCACTTTTCCTTTGACCCTTCCTCCTCGCGGCAGCGGCAGCAGCAGTCGGCGGATGGCGGTCGTGGAGCTGGCCGAGGGGTCTCCTCTTCCTCCTCAGCGCCGGCGTCTGTCTCACTGCTGCTAGCCCCCCAGAGCGAGTCGACGCTGCGGTGGTTGATGGAAGCCGTTGGGCAGCTGGTGCGGGATAGTGCCCGAACTCTCAAGTCGTTTGCGTGGTGCGGACTTCCAGTCGTCGCCCCAAGCCGCGGTGCACGCAGTGCGGTTCTCGGCGCGCTGTCTTTCACGCAACTGTTGCCCTTGTGCCGTCACATCAAGCGTCTGAACCTCGACGGCGTTGCCCTTTCCCGTGCCCAATTTATGCAACTTGTGATGATCAACTTCTCCAGCAGCTCCACCGACGTGGGCGAGGGGCCGTGGATGGAGCTGGAGGAGGCAAGCTTCGTCAACTGCGGCGTGACGGACGCGTGCAAAGGTGGCATTGTACGGCTGATTCGCGTGGGGCTGCCCATGAAAACGGCGCAGCTGTACTTCCGTTCGCTGCGCAAGAGTGTCGGCAACTCGGCGGAGAGCCCCCTCAGCGCCCCTCTTCCTCTTCCAGCCGCCACCATCTCAGCCGGAACGAGCGCCATGCGCGGGCTACGACATCTTGACTTGTCGCAGAACCCGTTAGGCGACGAGACGGCGCGGGCGATTGCCACGGCGATTACCGGATCTTCTCTGCACACCTTGCGTCTCGCCAGCACCGCCGTGACTGAAAGAGGTGCCGCCGTGTTGCTGCTGCCGTCCGTGTTAGAGGAGAACGCGGTGGAGATGCTGGACCTGAGCAGCACACCAGTCAGCGACGCCTACGAGGCCTCCGCGGTGTCCTCGTCGTCGTCGCCCGCGGCTGACCTGCGCCTTCTCGCAGCGTCGTCGATCGCGACGGGGTTTCGCGTGGTGGCGCGTGGGATGGGGCAGCTGCTGGTGCTGCGGGAGGCGAAGCGCTTGTCGCAGCAGCCGGGGGATGTGCGGACCCCGACCGCGACGACGGCAGCGACCACTGCTCCATCATCGGCGCCACGAAGAGCCACTACCACTGCGGCTGCCCACACGACGACCGACCGACAGAGTATCGTGCGAGCGTCGTCGAGAGAGCGCGCGGAACGTGCGGATGGGGAGGATGGACAGCTGTCACCCGATTCTTTTGATGACTTTGTCCGCGTTGCATGTGCTTCTTTTGCGCCCCCGCCTTCACGTGTGACTCCGGTCGCACAGAAACGACAACCATCGCCACCGCAGCAGCCACAGCAACCACAACCAGCGGTTGCGGCACCACCAACAGCAGCATCTCCCGATGACACGCCCGCTTCCGCACCCTTTCCATCACCTCCACCATTACAGCCATGCCCACCACTACAACCACCTTTCACAGCGGCGGCCGCAGCAGCACAATCATCTGGAGCTACAGCGCCCAACACGTACGGACCGTGGTGGCCTGCGATGGCTTCGTGGTATGCGATGCAGCACCCTTACCCTGGTGTACCGGACGGGCTGCCTGGTATGCCGATCCCTGTGCCTGTGCCTGTGCCCGTGCCCATTCCCGTTCTCGCACCGATGCCGGCCCCGTACACGCCGGCAGCTCTCGGCACGATTCCGTGGTCAGGAGCTGCGTTTGCGCAGGCAGCGGCGGCATCATCCACCGCCGCGGCTGTTGGTGCAGGGGAGGGGGCGCCCGAAAGAAAAGACGGCGGCGCGTCTCTCGCGAAGAGCAACAGCGCTTTCAAGCCTGCGGAGCACAATGAGAAGCCGAAGGACAACTCGACTGCCGCAGCTGCTTTGGCCTCCTCTCTTCACGAAGTAACGGAGGCTGTAGGTGACATCGCTGGAGTCGCTGAAGACGTGAAGGTGTCCAAAGTGGTGGAGAGGGAAGAGAGGGCGACAGAGGAGGCGGCGACTCCCCTTGCTTCTTCTCTCGCCGATGACGCCGTGTCTACGCACTTGACTCGGCAGGCGAGCGACGCGGCCGGCGGGAGCAGCTTCCTCGCCGCGCTCATCACCCGTCTCGAGGCGCACGAGACGGACGTGAGCGAGCGTCTCGAGCAGCAGTATCAACGTACCACCTCTCAACTCACGGCGCTAGAGAAGGACATGCGTTTTCGCCTGCAGCAGATGGCCGAGGCGGAGCGGAAGGAGCGTGCGACCGCGGCGGAGAGACAGACGGCGCTGCTCGAGGCGATCGCGGCTCTGCATGAGGCCCCGGTGAAGCCAGCGTCGGAGACGATGTCGGAGGAGATGTTGTCGCAGCTGGCGCACTTGATTGAGGTGGGCATGAAGCGTGTGCATGCCGCGTTGGAGAACGACGGGGCAGAGAAGACTACAGACGAGAAGCTCGAAGTCAAGGCTGCTGCCGCTCCAGTTTCTGCCCCGACTGCGGCGGAGGCAACAGAGCGCGACACGACGAAGGCGATAAACCAGCGGCTGAAACAGTTAGGTTGGTGAGTATGTTTCCTGTTGATTCGGCGTACGCACAAACAATTATTAGACACGTTTTCCTTTCTAACTGCTTACACACGTCCAATTCGAGTCGTCTCGCTTCCCCCCCCCCTCTCCAAAAAGCGCTTCGTTTCTCAAACATTACCCTTGCTTGCTTACAGACGTGTGCGGCGGATGAAACGCACAGGCAATAAAAGTTTTGTTTCTGCGCTGGAGCGAACAGTCCTTTTTGATTGCAACTGACTCTTCCAAACAAGCAAGCAGGCAACCACAACCACAACACTGTTTTTTTCATTTGGAAGTCTGATCGCACACCGTGGCTCTCTTGAGCTTCCGTATCGATACTTTCTCTCTTGCGTTTCTCCTCGACTTCCTCGAAACTGTCCCACTTGAATTCTCCCGCTTTTCAACTTGACTGCAAATCCCATGAACACTTTTTCTTTTGTTACAACCACCACCGTAGAAAGCACCGTCGATACAACTGTGTTGTACCCACACTTTATTTTTCTCTCGCCAGCTTCACAACGTTCTTTTCCTACAGGGAAGAATAAACGAACCCGTACGTCTCGCACCACCCCACCCGTCAAAGCGTCGATGCCGTCTGCCGTGAATCTGGAAGGCGTTGCCCTGCACGGGCACATGAAGGGTGTAACCATGCTGAAGTTCAACCGTGAAGGTGATTTGCTCTTTTCGTCCTCTAAGGATACGAACTGCACGGCGTGCTGCTGGTACACCAAGACCGGCAAGCTGCTCGGCTCCTACACGACCGTCGGCCAGGTAGAAGGCCGAGGCCACGACGCGGCCATGGTCGCCTTAGATGTCAATCGCGAGTCGACGCTGCTGGCCACCGCCAGTCTGGGCGAGGACGTCCTGCTGTGGAGCGTGGAGACGGGTGCGCTGCTCGGTTCGATCAGCCGCAGCATGTCCTCCGGCGTCAGCGTGGGTTTCTCGCACGATGACACGAAGCTGATGGTGGCGACGAAAGGTCGCGCCGGCACCCGTTCCGCCATTCACGTGTACAACATCCCATTTGCCGTGCCGAAGGACGGCGAGGACATTGCGCCGGCGAAGGCGCCCTTCACGACCTTCGCGTCCTTTGAGACAACTGACATCATCACGTGGGCCGCGTGGGGGCCGACGGACCGCACCATCTACTACTCCGAGAGCGGCTTCATGCACATCCTGGACGTGGAGACGAGCCAGGTGATCCGAAGCCGCGAGATTCACGGCGACGGTGGTGTGATCAACCGCTTCAGCTGGGATCCGAACTACCTCACCCTGGCCACGGCCTCGACCGACAACACCTCCCACCTCGTAGACTACCGCGACTTCAGCGAGATCCAGATCTACGAGAGCGACGTCCCGGTCAACGACGTCTCGATCAGCCCCAACGCCGACCACATTATCCTCGGTGGCGGCATGGACGCTGCGGCGGTCACCACGCAGGGTGGTCAGTCGATCTTCGAGGTGAAGTTCTTTCACAAGGTGCACGGCCACCAGCTCGGCCAGCTACGCTGCCACTTTGGTACCATCACGGCCATGTCCTTCCACCCGGACGGACGCGGGTTTGCTAGCGCTAGTTACGACGGTCTCATTAAGCTGTACCGCTTTGGCGACTCCTACGACGCTGCGCCGGGCGCGAAGCCGCTGTGGACGCTGCGCGAGTAAGAGCCGTGCGTGTTGATGGCGATTGACTGAGGATGTGTCGAGGTTTAAAAAGAAAAAAACCTGCACACACATTTATTTCTGTTGTTCTCTTTGTTCTTTGTTCTTATGGTGTGCGCGAAAGGAGGTTGTTTTTGGTGAGACTCAGTGTCACGGGGCGACGTGCCGAATTCGAGCGAGCGAGCGGGGAGGAGATAGGAAGGGATGCTGCCTGCCGACGCCGATCCAGCTGAATGGGGGGAGGAGACCGCGGACTATTGCCACATCGCTCCAAGCTGTGTCGTATGGCATGCTTTCTTTTGCGTCTCTGCCGTGCCTTTTCTTGGTTTTTCTGGCACACCTAATAGATCGCGTTTTGAGTGCGTATTAGGCTTGTGTGGTGAGTGTAGGAGCGTGCGAGTGGGAGAGCTGAAGACGGAAATGACGAGGAGGAGGAAAGGAGACGAATGAAGCACGCATCGTCAATCGTTGAGCTGCGGATTGCATTCCTCTCATGACTTCTTTTTTGCGAAGAACAGCCATTTTGGTTGTCCGGAGAAGGAGATGTTGGCGTCGTTGCCGTCAGCTGATTTGCTTTCTCCGGCCTTCTCATTTCTCTCACTCGGCATTGTTCATTGGGAAAGATATTTTGACTGTAATAGGTAACTGTGATGATAAGCTAATGAAATCAACAACAACGAAACAGACACACAAAACACCAAGCAAGAATACGACCTCATCATTGCCGTGGAAAAAAAAGAGGCGTGATCATCACGGTTTGTGCTCTCCCTTTTCTTCATCGTCAGTTTGGGCGGTGTAGGTCTAGGACGCTGAGAGAAGTGCCGCTGCTGTTTTCGCTCACACACATACTTCTGTGCGTGTGTGGGGTGGGGAAGGAAGTCTGCCGCTTACACCAGCACCGAAGAGAAGACTTGTTGCTGAAACATCTGAATTTAACGTTGCGCGTGAATTCTGATTGCATACTTTCTTTCTTCTTCTTCCACGTTAATCGTTGGTGGACAAGTATAAATCTTCTTTGCGTCTTTGTGTTCCTTACTCCCTCCTCTCTCGTGTGGCTCTCTTTCTGTTGTCGTTTGCCCACTTTTCTTTCTCCTCCAAGTCTCCCGCTGTGGTCACCTCGCAGGCCCGCTGTATTACTCCACCTTTCCATAACGTCACGAGTGCACAGGAAGGTGAGAGTGAGGCACAGCGCTCTCTTGCACTCTTCATTACCGCAGTATTTTGCTCTGCTTTTTTTTTCTAAGTAGTCCGTTATCGCAGGACCCATGTGGAGTCGACGGCTGAAGCTAAACGGCACCGTGTCACGGTGTGGGCGGCTAGGTACTGGTGCGCTACGACGCCTCTGCGTCGCCACCCAAACGGTCCTCCTTCCTCAGTCTTCTGCCGCGTTGACCCACATCAGCCGCGCCTTCTCAAGTGAGGAAGTGCTCGACGAGGAGACGCAGTGGACGAATGCCATGGCGAACAAGTACGGCGCTGGTAACTATCAACTTTTCCGTCCCCTCTACAAAGACTTATGTGATGAGATGCGGCGCGAGTACTATACGAAGCCGCCCCCACCGCCGCCGGTGGCCGCAGCTACCAAACGGAGAAGGCACGACGGCCATGACAGAAACAGCAGCGAGGAAGAAGACGGCGGAGGCACGGCAAACTCGCACGGGGAAACGGCGGCGGCGGCGAAGGGAGCGAACGAACCACTGGAAAAGAGTTCGAGCATGGCGGAACAAGACAGAAGCGACGGCGGCAGCGTGGGTGCCTCCGCGTCGGGGGATAGCGAGGCGGCAGCTGACCCTGAGCTCTCCCATCCGCATTCCCCGACTCCGCCAGAACCAACGTACGGGGACGGCACGTGGTCGGTGCACTACCATCCCGAGCACAACGCGCTCACCTTCCACTGCGCTGCGGTGAAGGAGAGTCGACTGGCTGAGATACACGCGTGGAGCCGCATCGAGCTGAAGGACCCGCCCCGCCTCAACGCCGTTCTGGCCTTTGCCGATTGGACCCCAATTGAGATTTGTGTGGAGCGCAACGGGGTCATGATCCACTTCTCCATGGCCTCGAATGAGGGCGGAATGCATATGCGCAACGTGCGCGTGTACGCGCCGGCGTCAGAGGAGGAAAAAATGGCGTTGGTCGACCCATCCGAGGATGGTGAGCGAGCACGTAAGAAGCTGTACTACGACGGACCCTGCCTGTGGCACCTGGAGCTCCGCTTTCAGAACGAGCTGTACGACGTGATGCAGGACCATGGAATCTCTCTTGACTGGGTACACTGGGCCGCCTCGTGGGTATTCTACGCGGAGCACGTCAACTACGTGAAGTGGAACCTTGGACTCTTAGAGGAGCTCATCCCCTCTCCGCTGCGTGGCCCGGAAAGTGATTTTCTGTCTGCTGCGGAGAGAGCGTTGCTGGATGAGCCTGTGGAGGATTGGCTGGAAGCACACAGCACTTGAGAGCCTTTTCTTTTTCTAAGAATCTGCTGGAAAGGCTCAAGTACTAAAAGAGTCTGCAAAAAGATCTCTTTTGTTTTCAAAAAGAGAATAAGTTGGAGCATCGTACATACGGGCGCGAGTGAGGAATAGAATATCGACATGTTTTAGGTTTTGGCCCGCTTTTGGGCGGTTAGCGCGGCTTTGATTATTGTTGTTTTGCGAAGCGCATTGTTGTTCTTCACACTCACACGGGAAACACTGACAAAAACACCGACACACGCACACATCCCTAACCTCTGTGAAATTGTGCTTTGTGAAGCGCGCGCACGCAAGGTTAGTGAACGTCAGACCTAGGTTTCCTCTGAACTCCAGCGATGGCACGGTGATAGTTTTGTTCCATGTACCGGTTCCCTCCTGTGCACGGTGTCACATCAGGGGTAAGCAACGCAGCAATCATCTCTGTGACGCGGCTATTTGTTGATGTCAACGACGTACTTCCGCTTCTTTTTTTTCTCTTGGCGTTTACCGCGCTGTCTTTCCGCCCTACTCATTTTCTTGTATATCCCTTTCCCCACAACATTGCATCCTCTCTTCCTCTCCCTCCTCCATAGCGTTCGCCCTACGGAGCCATCACGTGACATTCCATGCTGGGCGAGGATCTCGACATCGGCTTCTACGCCGAAGATGCGTATGCGGCGTACATCACGCAGGTGGCCACAGTATTCCACATTATCCCCGAGTTCCACAATCCGCGTGGGGCAACGGTTGATGTCGTCTTTGAAGGCCCTTTCATGACGGAGGCTGCCTTTCAGGAGGCGGCGCTTTCTTTACCCCCAAATGACGCGATGCCCGCTGCTGCCCCTTCCGCTGAGCATCACAGCCCCAGCAGTATGTCTACCGGGGAGCGTCCTGTGCAAGCCCCATGGGCGGCGGGTGCATCGAAGACGGTGGTGCTACACGCATGGATTGAGAAGCTCAACGGACCTCGCAAGGTGCAACTAACGGAGCCGGTGCAGCTTCTACGAAGAACGGAGTCGAATATTGGTCTTACGGAAGCACACGACGTTTCAGGAAAAACTAACAGCAGCCACGATGCGGCAGAAGAGAGTCGATCAACTGCAACAGCGCATCACCGCGTTCTCGGCAACCTTGATTTTCTTTTGCATCTTTCCGCGCGCAACCTATTCTTGGGAGAGAGCAACGCCAGCCAGGATTCGCTGACTATGGATAGGTACGGTGCTTCTTTTTCCTTTTCGGCTTCTGCAACGAGCGATGACACACATGTGGCCTGCTCCATCCGCAATGCGCTGGAGCAGCGGGACGATGTCGCAGTGGCTCGCAACGCTGTCGCCACCGTCATCAAATTTGCGCAGCTTGCCGAGGAACATGCTGGAAAAGTGGCGACCGTCTACGTCGACGCGCAGCACGGGGACGAGTACCTCCGATTTGACGATGAATGAGCTCTGTTTGTAATTGGGTGGAGGTTCCGCGCGGTTGATGTGGCGCGTGTGTGTTTGCGCCGCTGTCGTTGCTGCTAATGTAAAACACAGGAAGAAGGTCTGATTAAAAAAAGGGATGTAGACTTGATCGTTGTGATGGCTTTCGTTTCGATGCCTTAAATGAAAAAGGGAAACATCCTTAGCCAAAAAAAAAAAAGAAATCGGATCGTCATGCCTAAAGCGATTGCTCCTCTCTTTTTGCTTATCTCCTCTGTGCGTTCCGTACTTGAGCTTCCTCTTCCCCCCGCCTCCCCCCCCCCTCCCTCCTCTCACTCGCTGCCGTCAATGCTTCTGTACTTCTTCGTTTGCTTGATCCCGCGCCGATGCGGATGTGTGTCGCCGCGCAGGAGTAATTTATTATTACCGTTCATATTCCTCTTACCAGCAGCTAACACGCCCACTTCTGCCTTTTTGTCGCTTTCTTCTCGTTTAAGATACACGCTTTGTCTCTCTCTCTCTTTCTTGTTTCGCAGCACCTCAAGATGACGGACTACAAGGTGAAGGACATCAGCCTCGCTGAGTGGGGCCGCAAGGCGATCGAGCTGGCCGAAAACGAGATGCCCGGTCTGATGGAGCTGCGCCGCGAGTACGGTGCGTCGAAGCCGCTCACTGGCGCCAAGATCGCCGGTTGCCTGCACATGACGGTGCAGACCGCCGTGCTCATCGAGACCCTCAAGGAGCTCGGTGCGGAGCTGCGCTGGTCCTCGTGCAACATCTTCTCGACCCAGGACAACGCCGCCGCCGCCATCGCCAAGGCCGGCGTCCCCGTGTTTGCGTGGAAAGGCGAGACGGATGAGGAGTACGAGTGGTGCATCCGCCAGACGGTGAAGGGCTTCAGCGGCGACGGCTTCCCGAACATGATCCTCGACGACGGCGGTGACCTGACGAACCTGGTCATTGACCACCACCCCGAGCTCGTGCCCAAGATCTTCGGCATCTCGGAGGAGACCACCACTGGGGTGAAGAACCTGTACAAGCGCCTCGCCAAGGGAAAGCTCCCCATCTCCGCCATCAACGTCAACGACAGCGTGACGAAGAGCAAGTTCGACAACTTGTACGGCTGCCGTGAGTCGCTGGTGGACGGCATCAAGCGCGCCACCGACGTCATGATCGCCGGTAAGACGTGCTGCGTGTGCGGTTACGGGGATGTGGGCAAGGGCTGCGCCGCGGCCCTGCGCGCCTTCGGTGCCCGCGTGGTGGTGACGGAGGTTGACCCGATCAACGCCCTGCAGGCCTCAATGGAGGGCTTCCAGGTGCTCCTCGTCGAGGACGTCGTGGCCGACGCGCACATCTTTGTGACGACGACCGGCAACGACGACATCATCACCTCCGCCCACTTCCCGCATATGCGCGACGACGCCATTGTGTGCAACATTGGCCACTTCGACACGGAGATCCAGGTGGACTGGCTGCAGTCGAACGCGAAGGAGCACATCGAGATCAAGCCGCAGGTGGACCGCTACACGATGGCGAGCGGACGCCACATCATCCTGCTCGCCAAGGGCCGCCTCGTCAACCTCGGCTGCGCCAGCGGGCACCCGTCTTTTGTCATGTCGAACTCCTTCACGAACCAGGTGCTCGCCCAGATCGAGCTCTGGACGAACCGCGACTCGGGCAAGTACCCCCACGGCGACAAGGCCGGCGTCTTCTTCCTGCCCAAGTATCTCGACGAGAAGGTCGCCGCCCTGCACCTCGCGCACGTCGGCGCGAAGCTGACGAAGCTGACGCCCAAGCAGGCGGAGTACATCAACTGCCCGGTGGACGGCCCCTTCAAGCCGGACCACTACCGCTACTAAGGTGCGCAGCCGTCGCGGGGGCAGCTGTGGCTTGTCGTGGCTCTTCACATCCTCGCTGCTCGTGCGGAGACATGCACGTGGGTACAATTTGAGTAAAAATCGACATCATTTCGCAAGTCTTCCCCCCAGTGTCAAGAAGAAGGAAGGGAACGTGTGCTGTGTGGGATGAAGAGAGGTGGTGGAGAGCACGTGGCGAAGGCGTCGCGGTTGCCCGGAGAGGTAACTAACTGGCTTCCGTGGCTCCTCGCTCGTCGTTTTTTCTTTCTCCTCTCCCTCTTCGTTCTTCTTAGCGCGCGGCTCTCCGCATTTCTTCTTCTTTTTGTGAACGTTGCGAGGGACACGCAGATGGAAGACGAATGGATTTGATGAGCTGCGCTGCACAGGTGCACACACGCGCGCGCGCACACACACACACACACGTACATGTGCGATGAACGCTACATATTCGTTCAGGCACGTGTACAACTTCGCCGGCCGCGAGTTGCTCCTCCGTCGCAAACCTCAGGTTTGTCGTTTGCTTGGCTATGATAATAATTCCCTTTTTTTCTTTTCTTTAGGTTGGTATCCGTAATGTTTTTGTTCTCCTACTTCGTTCTTTTTTTTCTCTGTTTATTATCGTGTTGTGATTCACATGTCTTTTTTCCCCTCTCTATTGATGTGGATGAACACACGGCAAATGAACGAAGCGGAGAGAGATCATAGTAAAAAAAAAAACCGAGAAGTTTTATTGAAAGGAGAATACATGGTGGAAGTCATTTTAGTCTTGTGAAGTATTTTTTCTTTTCTTACAATTCTACGATGAAAGGACACGAGAGTCCACAAAACAACAGCAGTGGCAAGGAGCACTTCGTGCTTTCCCCTAGTTGTTGCTGTTCGCGGGATAAATCACTTCCTAACGCGACTTTCGCTTTATTGTTACACTCGTTGCCAACGGGTGAAGAAGAAAAAAAGCTCGCAATAAAGAAGAATAAAGCAACCAAAGAGACAACACCTCGCACACGATTCTTTCCTCGGGAATCGTGCTTCGATCGGTCCCTCCTGTCGTCTCTTCGTTTGTGGGGTTTCCGGAAAAAAAGAAGAAGTGGTCTTCGCTTTTCTTTTTGTTGTGTAACGTACAGTACGAAGGTTCGCAGTCGTGACTTATCAAAAAACATCATCAGTTAGACGCATAGACGCGCCGAGAAAGCGTGGCTGGGCTTGGCTGGCTGACAAAGCGAGGCATGTGTTATTTCCCGCCGCGCCGAAGCACAACGAATTGCCACGCGAATGCCGGCGGCAGCGCCTCTTCTTTTGTTTCTTTTTCTTCTAGAGAAGAAGGAGCGAAACACAAACTTACGCTTTCTTTGCCACGTACCTTTTCTTCATGAGGTAGGCGGAAGCAGCAGAGCTTAGTTTATGCATAAAGGAGAACTCTGCTACCGACTGAAGGTGCTGATGCGTTTGAGTGGCCCCTTCCCGATTTTCATTGCTGTATTCCTTCTATTGCGCCTCTCTCTTCCTCTTTTTTTTTTTCGACTAATTACCCTCCTTGGTCGCCTTAGTATCTAGCGCTAATACAGAGAGAGCATCATGATCGTAGTTTTGGCTGCTGCCGCGGCCATCTTCCTGCTCGTGTGCGGGGCTGTCTTCTTGTACAGCTCGCCGAGCATCGTGTACGGTGGCTTCTTCGCCTTTGCTATTGGCGCCCTCCTCGCGGGCATGTCGTTATCAGCCGTGTTTTCCACCTGTGCTAACCTGCTTCTTGTCACGCTGTCCCGCTACGAACTGGCGCCGTCGCCACCGGTGGTGTTCCTGCGCAGTTTCCTGGCCGCGATGGGCCAGCCGACCTTAACAGGCATCATCGCCCTCTCTCTTGTAGCGCTCATCGCCATGGCAGCCTCCAAGGTGCGGCTGATGGTGGAGGAGATGGATGTGCTCCTCCGCTGCCATGCGGCCTTCGCAGCGCGCAGTGAGCAGGCAGGCCAATGATTGTGTCGTTGCTTCATGTGGCAGTAACGGTAAGCAACTGAAAGAAGAAAAGAGGAAAACAAGAAGAGATGAACGTTATGTCGGGCGGGATCTTTCTTTGTTTCCTTTCAGCTTCAGTTCTGATGGCGGAGGAGGCGGAGACGGTGGTGGGGCGTTGGCTGAAACGCGCAAGTTGTACAGTTTGGGCACTTTGCTGCAGAGCAGGAAGGTAAAAAAAAAAAGAAAAGAGCCGCAATTCGCATCGTTTATGCGATCTTTCACGCGAACATGAAATGCTTTGGTACAGCAACAACAGCAAAAAAAAGAATTATACGCGCTGGCAACCGCGTGAATAGATAGAGAGAAAAACCATGGTTTGACACGAGCTTGTTGAAAGAACCACACATATTTTTTAGAAACAATGATGTGATGCTACGCTCGGGTATGCGTTAGCCGCTTGCTGCGCAACCGATTCAATGTATTGTGTACGTTACTGTTCTCTCTCTGCTCCTCTTTTTGTCTTTTTTTTTGTTTCTTGTTTCTTCATTGCATTTGCTGCGCTTTGCATGTCTTTGAATTTCACCAGGCCTGAAATGATGCTTCTCTGATTGGCTTTCAACCCAATCAGCGCTTGCATACGAACCCTCCTTTCTATTCTAGAGAGAGAGAAAAGGCAAAGGGATCACATCACCAATGTGAGGAACACGCGGTTGTAATTCCAGAAAAAAGGAATCGCGCTTTGCATAGCACTCACCGCCATTAAACCATCGAACACACTTTCACCCTCTTCCACTTCTGCTGCCGAACAGAAAAGAAGAAAAAACACAGAAGGAAAATAGGCGAACAAGAAAAATCCTGATAAAGAGGACGTGTCATGTCGTCTTCTTTTCCTTCTGTTCCAGGCTTTATCGGACCGCTCTCTCTCAGGACGTTCCTGGAAAACTACTTCGCTTTGAAGCTGACCTTTGGTACAAACGCCGAACCTTCTAGGGTTACTAGGGCTGGTCATGCACCGTCTCGTACCACGCAAGACGTGGTACTCTCAGTCAACGAAGCTTTTCTGGTGGTCGTGTACGTCGCCCGACATGCACCTGCCGCGCCGCGGGTGCCTGCCGCACGCGCTGCCCAGCACAGCAACGACAGCAGCGTTGCGCCATCGGTGAACTCAAAAGCAAGAGGCCAGGCTGTCGCTGCTTCTTTGAAGGCGAACCACCGTCCGAGCAGTACATCAACCGCTGCGTCGTGGCTGCTGTACACACAGGCTGACCACCGCCCCCTCACGCGCGCGCTTCTGCAGCACCCTTGGTGGCTGTCCCTCGCGTCTCTCCTCGGGCCGGCCGCCGTTGCGTTCGTAGAGCTCTACTGCCCGATGGTGCTCCAGCTGGAAGCCATGGCGGGCGGTCTCCAGGTGTTGGGGCCTGCGCTGCTGCAGAACGCCGCCGCGCCTGCCGCCCACCACAACGCAGTGCATCGATGGCGCGAAGTAAAACGGGCCAGAGAAGAAGCCACCGCTGTACCTGTTCGAGACAACTGCTCCCCTTTATCAAAAAAGAGTCGGCCTGAGGGCACAGCCGACTCAGTTACCGCGGCGCCTGTGAGGCTACAGGAAAACCAAAGCACAGCAAACAAAAGCCTAAGGAACGGAAGGAAAGAACTTCGCAAGTCGCACGCCAAGAGCGTGTCCACCTTTTTATCGAAAAGGGCGTCGACGTGGGAGGCGGCACTGCCGCGCACCGACGTGTCGCGAACTCGTTTGTACAGTGTACAAGACAAGGTCGCGATGAACGCGAGGTGGTTCACACAAAATACCAAGGAAGGGGTAGCAGAGGATTCAGAGCCGATGCCTATGTCGCTGCTGGAGGCGCTGTGGGTAGGCCGGCACCCGCGAAGCTTACAGTGTGCCGTGCGCGCCGCCCTCCCTCGTTGGCAGGCGCTGCGATTGGAGCGCCTGTCGTCATCACCGCAAGCTTCAGTACTTCCGTTTTCTCAGGACACAAAAAATGGAGACGCAGAAGCTGCCCCGCTGTGTCTTCCGCTCTGCTTTGTGCGGCACGCCTTTCGTTGGATGGAGCTGAAATCGTTGAGCCCCGCCAACGCTGAGTCGAGACCCGCGATGGTGGCAGGCAAGACCTCTTTCAGCGTCAGCGCACACCTGCAACATGTCCTCTCCTCCGCGCTCGACCAATGCAGCCGCCTTGACCTCCGCGGCGCGGCGCTGAAGCATCTGCACTACATCGAGGTCCGATTCCAGCGTCAACAGCAGGCACAGGAGCCGTCCGACATTCAACGACTGGCCGCTCCGGTCGATGTCGTGGTGGCCTATTTGCGTACGCTGCTCTCCGCCTTACGCTGGTCCTTCGCCGCCGATTCTTGTGGTGCGGACTCTCCCGCCTGCTCCTTCTGGGGCGTGGAGGAAGCCAACGGTGCTCGCGTGTTGGATGCACTCCTCACGACCGTGCGCGCGTGGCTGCTGGCCGGTCGTCACGCCGTCTTTCCCGTTTCCAGATTTCTCGACGGGGTGCCGGTGGCGCAACTGCCATGGTTGAGGGGCTTCTTCACCTGTCCACTTTCGCAGTCCCCATCGTCGGCACGTCACGCTCGCCGGCAGCGCTCGCAGATCCAGCAACGAGTCTGGCTTCAATTCGTGCTCTTTTTGACGCAAGATGTCCTGCCCTTCTTGGTGCGGTCCTCCTTCGCGGTGACGTGGAGTTCCAAGAACACAAATCAGCTTATTTTTTACCCCGCATCCGTGTGGCGACGTGTTGTGCGGTGCGAGCTAAATCGCACTGTGAGCAGCCAAGCAAGTGGATCACCACTTGGAGACGTGACCGCTACCAAAACCGACAACAACACGTGTCCACCACCGCCGCCGACGAACGTGGAGGATGGAAAAGAAACGGAGCACACGCACGGTGCGAAGCGCCTGTCGCCGCTCTCCTTTGAGCAGATCGAGCAGCGCAAGGGCGCGGCAACGCTCACCGCCCGCAACGGTCGGCCGTCTTTGTTGTACGCTGCGGTCCGCTTTCGGCCGGATGGGCGCAAACTGCGTCCCATCGCCGTGCTGCGCAGCGCCTCTTGTCGTTCCATCAGCGCCATGGCCCGCGGTGCGCCAGGCCCTTACCACCACCGTGCTGCGCTGGTCCGTTTGCTGACGAGGATCGTTGCCCGGCTCGGCGTGGCGGTCCCACCTTCTACCACGAATGTGCTGGCGTGGGTGCAGAGGATGAGCGACAAAGGAGACAGTTTTGTTGTACCGCGACCGCCTTTGCATCACCTATCGCCCCTGCCACTACCACGAGATCATCAGCCCCCTCACAAGAATGCGCTGCAGGGCGTCTTTCGTTGTCTCCTGAGTGGCGCAGAGGAGCGGCGGGTGCAAAGCGGGCTGCCCAAACTGAGCAACTTGTCGCACCAAGACGAGTACGCGGAGCTGCGTAGCTTCTGCGAGGAGGCGCGATGTCGTGCGGGGGCGACGAACGAAGAGGAGAAGGAATCTGTTGAGGAGGGAAACTCTCGCCATGGCTCGACCTTCTCGAAAACAGCGCCTCATATCTTTCTTGTGCGCAGCGACGCCCTCCGCTGCTACGACAACTTGCCGCAGACCCGCGTACTCGCAGAGGCGCACGCACTCGTGAGCCACGACGCGTACCGCACCCTCTCTTTCACGGCCATTTTTCATTCAGCTGAGTGTTCTTGTGAGGACACTTCATCGTTGCATCGCACGCTGGTGAGTCGTACAGTTCCATGGACGGACGTCGCCAACGGCAAGCTGGCCCGCATTCCACGCGGGCACGTCTACTGGGAAGAGGAGAGCAAAGACGGCAAACAGGGTGGAGGCGCGAAAGGCACCACCAGCGGCACTGCCGTCCGCGCCCTCCTTCATGAACACCTGCAGCACCACCTGATCGTTCTAAACGGCAGATTATTTGTGCAGCACGTTGGCATCCTGCAGGGCTCCCCGGTCGCGATGCTGTTGTGTGACCAACTCTTTGCGAAAGCGGTCGACACGTCACTTTCGAGTATCCTCAGCGAGCACGCAGAGCGCTCCTTGCTGCTGCGCCGCGTGGACGATGTGCTTGTGGCGACCACCTCCCCTGTTGCGGGTCAGCGGTGTCTGCAGGCGATGCAGCGCGGGTGGCCATCTGTCGGCTACCGAAGCAACGCGAAGAAGCTGACCATGTCCGCTGGCGACGGCAAATCTGTGCCGTGGTGCGGTCTGCTCCTGCACGACACCACGCTGGAGACGAGCGTGGAGTGGCGACGTATGGGCCCCGTGTTATCGTCGGTGCGGGTGGCCGACACGATCAGAGCACACTGCGGGGATCGCGAACCGTTGCTGTTTACGCAGCGCCTCCTCGCTGCGATTTACCTGCGTGTGCCGCCCACGGCGCTGTGTGGTCGCATTAACTCCAAACTGCGGCAGCTGCAGACGTTCTACGAAGCTGCGCTGCTGTGGAGTCGTCTGATTGTATGGAAAGTGCAGGAGACGCTCGCCACGGCGCACCACCGCTGCGTCGCCGTGTTGCTGCTGCGACCGCTGGCCGCGTGCATCGCCCGCTTGTGTCGCCTCCTGCGCCGTCATCACGAGTTCCTGGCGGCGCGTCAGTCTGGCTGCGACGTGCGCAATGGCGAGGTCCGCGCGTGCGTGCTGACGGCGTTGCATCGTACACTGCAGGTACAGCTTCGGGTGTTAGTGCGGAAGCGGATGCGTCATGCACGTGAACGGCTGCAGCAACCACAGCGCGGGCACTGTCCGAGCGGCAGGGGAAGACAGCGGCGAGCAAATGACAGGAAGATGCGTGTAGCGACGGCACATCCTCAAGATGTGATACGACGTCGTGTCCACACGGATTCAGCAACATCGCAATCCACTTTTCGTGCCTTCTGGTGGTGTGCGGCGTTGCAGATTGAGGCACAATGGTGTGGCTCCCTTGCTGCTCTTGAGCGCGAGGGTGAGAACGCGAGGGCCGCCGAAGAGGATGCAGAGTTGAAGCAGCGTACACCGGCGGCCACAGCGCATCTTCTGAGGGACGTTGGACCATCTTCTCTGCATATGGAGGCACTGCGTGCAACACAGCTGCTCTTCAAACCCGACACTGACAGTGCGATCTGTTCAAAAGCGGGAGGCTCATGAGGTTTAGTAGATGGAGCACGAAAAGGTTAGGTGTGCGTTTCCGTTTGCACACAGTCTACTGAGCATAGGTTCTACCTTTGTTCATTTATCGAACTCTTTTTATTATTATTATAAATCTCTTGCCCCCAAGCTGACAGGCTGTTCCGCTTTCCGCAGAAAGAAGGAAACGGAATTCTAATACCGCAAAAAAGAAAAAATTAAATAAAAAAGAAACGTTTCTAACGAATGTCAACAAATGAAGGTGCCATTTGATGCGCATCGTTTTTGCTTTAACTCTTAGAACTTGCATAGGTCGTCGATGCACTGCAGACGCAGCGCATCTGGTGTGTGGTTTTGCTTCGATGCGTCTCGACGGTGCAGTAAAACCTGTTCCATCACTCTTTCCTTGCTTTCCCCTCTTTCTGTTGTTCTTTCTTTCCCGCGTTGACATTTATTTCTTTTTCCTTTTGCACTCGCTTCTCGCAGAAGTTGATTGCGCAGCATCCGCATAAACACATCACTTCAGAAAGATCAACGTCTCGTTCAGTTTTCTTCTTCTTTTTTTTTCTAATTGTCCTATTTTTGTTTGGAACTTCTCGCTTCTGCTTTGCATCGTGTCTAAGCGTTTTTCGTGTACGCGTGTGTCCGTGATGACGTTTTTTATTATTCATGTAACATTTCCGTAGAACACTTGCACGTCTTGACGACCTCGCCGCGCAGTTTTTTTATTTTATTATTTTCCCTCATCGCAGTTTTGCTTCTTCTCCGTTTTCTGTGTGTGTGTGTGTTTCCCCTTTTCCTTTGAGTTTCCTTCTCCCTCTCTTCTTTCTTCACCTGCCCCCTCATCTTCCGTGATCAACAGACGATTTACTGGTAAGAGGGAGAGATTATGGAACACCGGCAGCCGTCTCTTTTACAGTTGTTAGTGCCGAACAGCGCCGCCGCTCTTGGCCTGCACGACAAGAGGAACCAGGATGACTCGTCCTTCTCCGTCGCCTCGGCGGCCGCCGCAGCGGAGGGCACGGTGTCGGCGCTGTCGACGGCGACGAAAGCAGCAGCCCCGTCCGTCGTCTACACCCCGTCCACGGTGTCGATACCGCACTCTGACGGGGTGACGGCGGCCCCCACTGCAATGGACAGTGACGACATATCATCCCCGTTTCCCGATAACGGCAGCACGTTAGCGGCGCTATCAAACCTTTTCAGCCAGGCGGTCTTCCAGCCGCAGCAGGCTGGCGGCGACGAACGCGGCCTGGAGGAGGAGGAAGAAGGGCGCCCGTCGGATGCTCCGACGGCTTCGTCAAGGACCACCTTTAGTTTGGTGTCTCGAATGCACTCGACAATTCTTCCACAAACAGCAATAGACGCTGCTGCTGCTGCGGCGGCGGCGCCCACAGCACACAACGCCGACCAAAGCCAGGCATCGAGTTTCACTGACGCTACCAACACCGCTGCTGTTGCCGCACAGTCTGCCGTTTGTGCCGCCCCGCGCGGTCCAATGGAGGCGATGGCGTCCATCACCACCGCACATTCTGGTAGTAACTCCCACGCGGCCGCCGCGCGCGATCAATGCCGATCGAGCGGCATCAACGTTTCCATTCCATCGGATATCGATTGGGAGCAGGAGCCGCAGCCGGAGGAGTCGCCGCCGTCGCGACCTCCTTCCCGCGCGCGACGCGCCACCCTCGCTGGTCCGGCAGACTTTCCCGAAATCTCCGAGCTCGGCGCGCAAGCGAAAGGCAACCACGCCGACGGCTCCCAGGCTGACCCGGCCGCGCTTAGCCCCCTCACCAACGACGGAATGAATGTTCCTTTGCTGCAGGTGGAGGACGACGTACCGGCAAACGAGTACATGTCGAACCTGTTCGTCTCGTTCGACTTAAACTTGTCCGCCGCCGGGTTTTACTCGCCGCCGCGTGTGCTCAGCACGACCGGGTTGGCGGTGCCTTCCTCGTTGACCTCCTCTGTGAGCCCTTCCGCCGCAAGTCATCGCAAGCAGATGTCGGTAGAGATGCGCTCCACCACCATGGCCCCCGTCGCCAACGCCTGCAACTCCACATCGTCTGCCCCCTCGCAAAGTGCAGAGGGTGGGACGGGCGAAATGCGGCGGTTTTCCCAAGCGTTTGCGCTACAAAGCTCCGCCAGCGACGGAGGTCAGCAGCGGCTGTCGCAGATGATTTCTCTCCCCCAGGAGAGGCCGACGGACTCGTCGACGGCGGCGAGTCATCACTCGACGGAGGTGCCGACGCCGAGATCGAGCGCGGAGCACAGCTCGGCTGTGTTGGGTGCCTTTGCCGCCTCGACGGAGGACACGCTGTTGGCCGCAGCTGCCCCCGCGGACGCGGAGGGAAACGACGAAGCCCTTGCGGCTACCGTTGCGGGTGCGGCGACGGACAGCGAGAATGCGATGCATGGAAAGCCAGCGATCGCCTCGTCCCGCCCTGCTGCGGGTGCTCCCGTTGACGACAACAACAGTAGCGCGTCCGCTTCTCCGTTTCCAAGCCTGTCGTTGAATGAGCGCTCGTCGACGCAGCGTCAGGCCAGCAGTCCGCTGGCTAGTCGCCGTTCTGATCTGACAAAAGCGACGGATAATGTTGCGGCGTCTACTTCAGCGCCGTCTCCAACAGAGCCGAAAGGCAGTGAGAAGGGCGGTGACCTGGGTAGCGGTGCCAATGAAAGCATGGAGGATCACGAGAATGACAATTCTCTATTTTCGACGAACGCTGCGAACAACAGTGGATCGGCCTCTTCAAACGCGTGCGCGGTGTCGTTGGCGGCACCGCACTCGGAATCCCTTCACGCTCACGGTGGGCCAACCAACAGCGGCAGCCTTCCGCTGCCGCTCGCCACCACTGACAACGGAAACGCGAATCATCAAAACTCGACGTCGCACAGCACCGTGAGTGTCTTCTCCTTTTCGCAGGACGCCGTTGCGTGGCCGTCCGACGGGCTCAGCAGCTCCCAACTGCGCGAAGACAGCGCCGTCAGCCAGAACGTTACTCGGCATTCTGCGCTGCACTGGATTCAACGATCGTTCTTTGTGCCACTGGGCAGGATGACTTCCTCCGTGGGCAGCTTCTTCGTGCGTCGCGTTCGGCAAGGGCGATGGCTGATGTTTGGTTTGTTTAACATACCCAAAGCGATGCTCTTCTCCCCTATCAGGAGGATGCTGTCCAAGCAGACGGAGGAGGACACGATGCAGCGTAGCGGCAATGCCAGCAGCCGAGGCATGCGAAAGAAGCCACACCTCACGGTGAAACTGCAGCTGGAGCCGCGTGATGCTTCGCCGTCGCCCTCTTCCTCTACCTGCGACGCGTTCTCCGAGGCGGCGGGCGTGGGCAGCGTGAGCTTCTCCGAGACAATACCGCTGTCTCTGCCGCCGTCGCAAGGCGCGTCGCCGGCGACGAACGGGCCGGCGTCGTGGCGGCGCGGATTGACCTCAACGCAGGTCTCCGAGGGCTTGCAGCAGACCCTTCGCGAAACCTGGAACGGCGCGGCCAACGCGTGGTTTGGCACCGCGGCGCAGCGTGAGCCGCGTACCGCGCTGCGATCTTCTAACAGAATTCGACGCAGCGCCGCATCGGAGCAAAGTCAGTCGTCCCCGCAGCTGCAACCTTCCAGCGGCGCCAGTGGTGGCGGTGGCGGTGGCGAAGACCTCCTTTGGTATGCTCAACACAATGGCTCTCCCTCGTCGCTGCGCCTGTCCTTCTCGGACTCCTTATCTCCCGGCTACGAAGGCCTCTCCGCTTCTGGCGTCTTCAACCGCGGAACGCCGCTGTCGATCTCGCGCCAGCTGGCCGCTTTGGGAAATAGCGGCAGTCTTCCTGCAGGCAGCCCCTTCGTCGAGTACAGCGCGTCCCCGAAACGGAAGCGAAACTCACTGAGCGGCATAGCAGCTTCTACCAATTCGGCTCTCCTGGACGACGAATACCGCGCGCAGCTGTACCATGAATTCCAACATCCGCCCAGTTGCATCATTGGGGACTTGACGGGTTGCTATGTGGCGTACAAGGCGATGTCGGAGACCTCATCGAACGGGCACCACGTCTTGAACTGGAAGGAGCTGAGCCTTTTGCTGCAGCCGGAGGACTACATCGACTACCGCGACCTTTTTCCCCCGTATCATTTCTTGACCTTCCCTGACTTTGTGGAGTTTGTGGAGGTGCTGTCGGTGCGCCATCGCCGTTGAGGTCTAGGGAGGAGGGGATAAGATATTAAAAAAAAAGAAAGGGGGATAAAGCATCGCCTTTATATCAGCGACAATTTTCTCCTTTCCCCCCTTTCAATATGTTTTCGTTCATTTGTTGGCTCTCTGTTCTCTTCGTTATTGTTATTACTCCTATTTTTGTTTCGTTGACTTGGTTTCTTTGCTCACACCTGCTTTCGTTCCAGCTGATCATTTCGACACACACGGGACAGACTCGTTTCGTCCTCGCCGCTGCGAGTAGTTAGTATGAAAAGCTGCGAAGGTTTTTCCTTTTAGCTCTCTTATTTTCCGTGATATGCTTTGTAATTTGGAACCGCAAAAACGTTTTCTTCTTTTTTTTTCCCTTTGAACTCCTTTTCTCTTCTCTTCCACAACAAACGCACGCGATCAATCTCTATCACTATTATTATTATTATAGTTGTGGCTTTGTATTCTTCTGATTTGATCAATAATAATAGTAGCTGTCCTGCGATGCTGCCTTTGCTTTCCTGTTCTGTCTTGTTCAACATCGCTTACCATCTCTGGTTTTGCGTTATGCGTCTCACATGAGGAGACGTGCGTGCGCGTGCGCGTGCGCATGCGCGTGCGCGTGTATGTGTTATGTGTGTTTGCTTTTGGTTTCTTTGTACGGTAAAATATATAAAGGTGGACTTTAATCTGCCGCTTAGCTTCCAGCCAGACAAGTTGAGGTGTTTCGACTTTGCGGCTGAACAATCAGCCGTATCTTCGACGTGTCCTTTTCCCTCTTTTCTTCACCCGTTTCTCTCCACGCTTCATGTTATTGACCAGTAGAACGAAAACCCCACCTTTCTTCCAAGCCTCCATTCACAGATGTACGTAGCTTCAGGACAGGGCAACCGACGTTTGTTTACTCGTGTCCCGTTACTATCTGCTTAGCTTTTCTTTTCGTCCTTCCTCAACGCAGTGCTGCGATTGTCTTCACGACTGAACGCATGTCGTGCGTTTAACCCCTTTAGGGCATTCGCCACTCAGCGACTGCGTTTCATTTATCATTGCGATTCAGCTCTTCACTTTTACATATGCGTTTTTTTGTGAGCCTGCGAG
This sequence comes from Leptomonas pyrrhocoris, assembly GCF_001293395.1. NCBI lineage: Eukaryota > Euglenozoa > Kinetoplastea > Trypanosomatida > Trypanosomatidae > Leptomonas > Leptomonas pyrrhocoris. The sequence continues at coordinate 393,748 of NW_015438362.1, forward strand.
GGGAATGGAAGGGACGGAAAAAATGAGTTGAATGTGATTGGCAGCGGAGAGATTGGCGGATCTCGGTCATTTAGGGTAATGCTCTAAACTATCTTCTCCTTTTCTATTACCTCCTGAATCCTGGTTCTTCCGTATTCTGGTTTGCCTGGCACAGTTGTTTTCAGCATCGAGAGAAACTCCGGTTTTTCGCTGAAAACTCCCTTCTCAGAGTTTTATTCGCAAGGTTTTTACATATTCATCGCCAGTTTTTTACATATTCATCGCCAGTTGTTTCATAAGTTTTATAAAAAAATAATAAAAAAAAATTAGTAGATTCATAAATATATTAAAACCCTTTTAGGTAGTTTCCCTCAATATGGCGCTTATACCCATCGATCCGTCCAAGTGGAACTTGGTTGGCACGGATTAATATGAGAACTTTCCCGAGCAGGGCGAATGCGAGTTGACTCTGCAGATCGTGGGCCCGAACGGATCGGATTCTCGGCCTGTGACTTTCCGAGTCAGGCGGGAGAATACTTCTCTGATCCTCAGGGATGGATACGAGACGTTCGATTGGCACACGTTCCTCCATCACGTTGAGCGTTTCCGCATCGAGACCCGCGACCTCTATGAGAGGTTGATCCAAAAGACGGAGCTGGCGGGGTACTACATGGGGATGGCACAGTCCGCCACGGCTGTGGACACAGTCCGCCTGCAGTCGGACATCTCCCTACTGCGGGAGCAGGCGGCTTCGGAGGTTGCAGGTGCACGCCATGAGGCAGCGATGCACAACCAGTTGATAGCATGACGACGGGGAAGACGGGCCTGGGGCGCCAACACAAAAGTCTCGGTTGACTTTTTTAGACGACGCCGAGTCAGTGGCTGAGTCGCTGAAGGTGGAGTTCGACCCAATGGACGTCTGCACCTGGCGTCCTTGGTTCCGTGGGAAGACTCCCTACGAGATTGAGAAGCAGCTGAAGCACATTTTTCTTCGCGGCGAGGCACCCCGCACTGCGCCAGTGAATGATGCCTTCCAGGCGGTCCTGCGGTGGCTGTTGGCGGCGGAGGCCGACCCGCGGTATTGGGCTGACCACCAGGGCACTGGGCGCAGGATGGGTTTGACGTTGTTTTACAGGGTCAATGGATCCTCGTACAAGATGACGGAGACTGAGTTTCTGCAGGCGTGCGAGGAGAACTCGTACAATTTCGACCCGCTCCTCAAAGTTCTACGTTTGTCTGGCAAGAAGGACGCCTACAAGACGAAAGGGTCTTCTGGCCCCGCGAAAGGCAGCGGCGGAGGTAGGAAACTGGTCGACGGACCCCGCGAGCTTGGAGAAGGTGAGTCGACCACAGGTTCGGCGACCGACATTGGTGGAGATTGCAAAGTTGGTGCCGCACACAAATTTCGGAGGGGTGGCAAGCCGGCCGCACTCGTCACTACCGCCGGGAACGTCGGTAAACGATCATCGAATGTTTTGGGACGGGTTGGAGGCGGTGCCCCCTCACCTGTCGGCTCTGAGGAGCCAGGTCAACGAAGTGGCGGCAGACATGTACGAGCCGACCACATGGGAGCAGCGCACATCACTGCTCAGAGGCTTTCAGTCGTTTTGCCTCGAAGCCGGACTGCCGCTCAACCTCGACGCGGTGCCGGTTTTCCTGGAGTCGAAGGAGCTCAAGTACTCTACCAAGGTGCAGTACGGCACCACACTGAAGTCCCTGCTCACGAGGGAGATAGCGGTGGTAGACGCGTACCTGGCGGGATGCCGGAAGCGCGAGGCAAAGGAGGAGGTGCGTCAGGCAGCACCGATCACACCAGCGGACATGCGGGCCCTGGTGGAAGGGGCCCCTTCGTGGGCCGACGCCACTGTGATGCAGTTGGCATGGATGACCGCGTCGCGGTGGGGGGAGGTGAAGGATCTCCGAGGGGAGAACCTGCTGCCACAACCGGACGGGTCGGTGATTTTGGACTGGGCAGCCATTCCAAAAACGGCAAAGATCAATCCATACCGCGCACATCGGTATGTGAAGTTGCAGGGTCCCATGGCCCAGGAGCTGCGAAAGTTGAAGGCTCAGGTCGGGGAGAGCGGCAAGCTGACTGGGCTCACGACGACACAAATCGCACAGCGTCTGCGCGAGCGCGGATACTCAGCACACTCCATCAAGCGAGGAGCTCTTCAGTCAGCGGCACAGCTGGCCCAAGAGCACGCACTTCCCCCACGCTCGGTGGTGGCTCTCGCGAAGCACGCAGACCCTCTGGATATACCGACGACGACGGTTCGCTACATGGGCCCAAAAACCACGGAACTCACGAATTCTCACGTGCTGCCGGGTTTACTCGACCGTTTGGTTTTTCGGAAGTGAGTCAGGCACCTTGGATGGAACCAGAGCGGCGCGTTGCTTTTGGAGGGCACACGGTCCTCCGCCGAGCCAACAAAAGTCGTGTTGCGAGTGAGGAGGAGCAACGTTCTCTCCCCCTCCAGAACGTGGACGTGCAGCCGCTGAACGTCGAAATCTTGCGGTCACGCATGAAGGCGTCGGCCAAGGCGCGGTTTGACGAGTTATGGCGTTTACTGTCATCGCCGGAACAGCTCGATCCAGGAACGTCACCGCTCAGGACGATTTTTGAAGGTGATGCCCGAGTCCTCATGTCGGCAGGCGTCTTGGTGCCGGCGTCTCCGAGACCTACGCGGGGTTGGTTCGTTCCTTTCTCGGTTGTGGAGGAGAAACCTTCGGGGCTACGTAGGAGGTTTATCGCGTGGCCGAAAGAGAAGAACCTGGAGGACTCCTACGAGGCTGACGTGCCGTTGGGTCACATTTCCGCATACCTCGACGTTGTGTGGGAGGAAGGCGCATCCAATTTGGACCTGAAAGCCTCGTTTTACCAGGTACCGCTGCCTGAGGAGGCGCGTTCGGCTTTTCGTTGCCGCCTCGACGACGGCACCCTCGTTGAGCTGGCGCGGCTGCCGATGGGGTATGCTGCGAGTCCGGAGCTTATGCAGTTGTTAACGTCGGCGTTGGCAGGAGTACCCACTGTGGTCGATGCCGCCTTCGCCTGCCCAACGGCATTGAAAATCCACGTCTGGATAGACAATGTGAGAATTGCTGGTCCCCTGAAGGCCGTGGAGGCCTGGACGCGGCGTGTGACACAGTTCGCGCGGGACGCCAGCGTCACGATTGGTGAGTCGGAGGTTGCGGTTGCGTCATATACATTCGTCGGGGTGTTTTTTGATCACGCAACTCATACTGTACGTTTAGGTGAAAAGACATGGCGCCATCTGCGGGAGACCCCTCCTTTCGAGGAGATGACGGTGGGTGATTTGGAGGTCTTTACATCCCGCGCCATCTATGGCGCGGCGGTGCTGGGCGTCCGCCTGTTTCGTAACTACATGTTTCTGAAGTTTGTGAGACGCCAGCTGAGCTCCCTCAATAGAGGTAAGATCACCACCAGGAGCAAGATCACCATGACGCCCTACATCCGGGGTTTTCGCGTCTGATTTGTTGGAGGTCTTGCACCGAAACGAGGCGCGTCTCGTGCATCGGCCGGGGGGTGAGCCGACAGCCACATTGGTGACGGATGCTTCGCTCCAGGGTTGGGGGGCGGTTCTTTTTCTGGGCGCCGGTCCAGTATTCATCACGGGGGCTCGGTGGGATTCTTCACCGCGGATGATCATGCAGGCTGAGGCGCGTGCGGTGCACCTGGGGCTGCTGGCTTTTCGAGAGCGCCTACCGAGACGATTGTTTGTATTGATCGACAACACATCAGTTCTGGGGGCGGTGCGACGCGGAATTTCGAAATCGGGAGCGCTTGCGGCCGAGCTACAGCAGGTGGACCAACTTCTCCGCGACGAGGGGATACACGTGGTTTTCCGGTACATTCGGTCTGAGGACAACGTCGCGGATTTTCCCTCACGCGAACGCGACATTCCCACGACGGCTTTGGCGAAGGGGTATAACTTGCGAAGGGGAGACAGGGACCCATGGGATCCTTAAAAAGA